>NC_140661.1:5100753-5189220 GCF_978046115.1 Saccoglossus kowalevskii
AAATCAATCTGTAGCTACTTGGATTAGCGCTTCCTTCTCATCAATTTTCTCATCACAGTACCGTCTTGCGTAGTTATATAGTGTCTTCACATACGCGCTAAAGATTCCTGACCTGACACCATTCAGTTACTCTGATCGTTTTTGTATCATTTTTGAAGGTTTATTTTACAACGACTGGAAAACCGACTGAAAATCAAGACTATTCAGTTCATTCTCTTCACTAATGAAATGGCAGTACTCAGCAAACTATCATTCGTCGTTTTTTTAAACATGATTTCGAATATCCACGATTTCGAAATTCTAGAAGAGGCAAGAACGAACGTTACATTTGAATGGTCAAATGACAAGGGGCTGACCCCGCTTGAATGCGCAACAGAATGTATTAAATACAACCATATTCAATATTTCGCTTTTTTAGTGTTGACCCATTTAAACGACAGAACCAGTCTCGAAACACTGAAAGCCATAGCGGATGCTTCAAAAAACGAATTTCTCTTCCAATGGCTCGAAACCAAATTAAATGAAGCACTATGATTCTTCACAAATTACGATGACATCCTTCACAGCCTGGCAAAAGAAATCACTCAACTAACCTCACCACCAGATTCGAATTTCCACGATCAACGATCAACGATGAAAAAAATTAACCATTGAGGTAACAGGCTTCGCTACAGAGAAACAATGGAAGTTACTAGCTCGCCAAATTGAATACTTTGAAACGGGACATCTAGCCGATCATCATCGAGACATCGACTCAGAGACTGTACGCCTCAGCAAAACAACCGATTGATGAATTCGTGGACTCAAATTCTAACAAGAACAATCCTGACATAATACTTAAACTACGCTCCTTGCAAGAACATGTGGACATGAACACGACATTTCTACCCACAAGATGAAGGACATAATTTTAGTATATCTGTTAATTACTTTACGATTGGAAACTGTCGATAGAACACATTTTTATGAATGAATTGGTTTTCCGATTTGAAAATCATTGAGTAGGTATTCATGCATTAATTAATTAATAATGATCAGTCCATTGAATTTGTGTTTCACCCAAAAAAAAATCAGAACAGCATTACTAGACATCTCCATATTATCCAAATTTCGAAATTATACATATTTTAATATTAAATTTACTATTTTTTTTACCATCAAACTACTGAATCACTGTACATATAATATACTATACGTATACCATTGACAAATTCAGACTCCGCTTATAAATTATACTCGATTATGTTTTTACCAATCATTACCCCGCCCATCATTCATGATTCGATTGACCACGTTCTGAATAATTCGTACACACAGATAAACGGATTTTTGCGATATACATGTACTTCTTGTTTTCACTCCAAAACTTACTGCTTATTTGATCCCTCATTCAAAAGCTGTTTTACTTGGGATTGACCAAGAGTGTATTTCCACGTTAAACTGATGTGACGACATGTCGGTCATCAACGATTTCATAAAGGGTGACTGTCGAAAAGTGGGACACCAATAATTTAAAATAATTAGTTATACTGGAGAGAATGGATGACATTGTTTAATATTATAGAGATGTTGCGTAGTTCGTTCTTTGACGGTAAGCACGTACGCATACCATACACGTTGTATGCTAATTCATGTTAAATAAAATGCGCTAAGTTTTGATTATTCCCAAGATGTACAGAGAGCACTCGCTTATCCATTAGACAGATTCCACTATACAATTACATGTATAATATCCTGACCGCATTGTTTACACTCTCGTAAATCGACTGTTTGACGTGACTGGGGCACCGGTGGACGAGGAATGCGTGCGTGCACATTACATTTCGTCAACACTTTCATTCATAATAGTATCACTTGCAATATGGCGTAATATCAATCGACGATCCTCAAAATACTGTATGTATGTATGCACGTTGTAGTTCGAATGATTAGATATTTCTTTTATTTTGCCATTTTTGTCGATTCTTTCATTATGAACAGTGTTGACTTGCTCTCGAAATAAATACTTTTACACCGATGTTACCGTTTGTAATGTTTATAAGTGTATACGTGAAAGATATTCGCCTTTGAAATAATAATTGAAGACACAACTATATAGTCTTCAAATCAGCTGGGTGTTATTATTGAAGTAACGCACGACGCGTGATATTGTTGTAATGGGGTCTGATCGCGTTCCATAACTCCTGAATAATGCCATGAATCAAATTGTCCTAACAACATGGTAAACACGGGTCAGCAATAAGTAGCTATTTTATCGGTGAGGAAAGATCTGCTTCTTGATTGCGATTATGATTATGTCTAATATAATGTATAATAATCTATTACTCTACGTACACAACTTGAAGTGGGCTTTTCAATTCAACTCACTGCGGCCGTACACAACATGGCTAGTTCCCCCTTCGAAAGAGTGCGTGCGTGTGTTGCAACGCTATCTGTGACCACTGAGCTTTTCAAATATTTACAAAGCACGATGTGATAACTGAGGTGGTAAACTGACCATGATGTCAATATCCAACCATCTAATTTGCACAATAACAATTAAAATTGAAACCGTATTCATGCGTGGGATCTTGGTTGGAAATACAACGAAGTAACAAAAAACCAACAAAGTGTAACAATAATAAAATCACAAACAAGTGAATGTAAAGCAAAAAAAAAAAAAAAAAAAAAAATATTTGGTGTTTGGTTTAGGCATTTGGCATTTTAGGATTTTTTTTTCTTATCGTGCCCTGAATCAGATGTGGACGAATGTTCCTAGCTCAATGATTGTTTTGTCATTTTAACTTTTTAGTATACCTGTTAGGTGTTCATCATCTGTTCTAAAGTTGATTTTATTGTATTTAATATTTTAATCATGATTTTTTTTGTTTCTTATTGTATAGATTACAAATGAGAAGATATTTTTTTTCGTTCTCAATTTTCTAGTTGTCACAAACTGAGCAAATTCAGTCTTCAGCTATAAGATTATATACAATAAAATAACAAAAATAAGCAATGTGTAACAATAATAAAATCACAAACATTTGAATGTAAAGAAAAACAAAATTATTTTGTGGTTGGTTTAGGCATCTGGTATTTTAGTTTTTTTCTTGTCGTAACCTGAAACAGATGTAGACGAATTTTCCTAGCTCAATGATTATTTTGTCATTTTAACTTCTTAGTATATCTGTTAGGTGTTCATCGTCCGTCCTAAAGTTGATTTTATTGTATTTAATATTTTAATCATGATTATTTCGTTCCTCCAAGTATAGATTACAATTGAGAAGTTGTTTTTCGTTCTCAATTTTCTAGTTGTCACAAACTGGGCAAATTTAGTCTTCAGCTATAAAGTTATTATATCTACCCCTTTCCATTTGAAGGGTATGAGCCTTTATTCCGAGTTTCGCCTTAGCGCAGCACTATGTTTTAGATTTTTTATTGTGGTGAGATATTTTTTATATGCAAATTCTGTTTTAATTTTCTGTAGGTTCGTAACTTGTTTTTATGATGTGTACTTTTATTTGCATCATGTAATGTTTCTGTGCTATGAATTTCTAAAGGATTGTTCGAATTACCTGTCAATGTTTCAATGATTTTCTTTTTTGTCATCCTGAGATTTATGTGTATTCCAAAATATTTTTTTTCCATAGTCAAATTGTCTAAAATCTGATTCATGTCTTTTACAAGGATATTTTCTCAACTCTAGCAGGCTTGCCAAATTTCTTGGTTTGCTATTTACTTTGATTCATGTCTTTTACCCAGTTGTCTTTTCCCTTTTCGTCAATATGTATTCCAAGTTTGTGAGCTTCGTGAACTAGCGAGTTTGAGTTAGAATTATTTATTTTGATCCAATATTTCAATCTAGTTGCTACGGGGGAGGATATTTTCCCAACTCTAGCAGGCTAGCGAAATTTCTTGCTTTGCTATTTAATTTTAGAAGGTATTTGCAGTAATATATTTTCATTTTTTTTTTCCATTGGTCTTTTGATTGGAAAAACAAAACAAAAACAAAATGTATACTTTCTATATACTCAATTTCAATTACTCAGTTTTTAATCTATTCTTTTTGATTATTTACTCATTAGTAGATTTCCCCTTCTTTGTGTAATAAACTCCGTTAGTTTTCAAAATGACGTGTATTTATTAGAGTGTGCGTGTGTGTGTGTGTGAGCGCCATCTACGATACATTCTGAAAATCTTTCGTCCACGCCTGTCCAATTAAAAAATAAATAAAACATCCAATTCAAAAATAATAAAAAAATTAAATTGATGGTAATTTATGCAAATGTATTCACGATGACCTCGACACGACCTCGTATTCACATCAATTTTATGTATGCAAATGTATTCACAATATCCCATTGTGACGTCATCCTCATTCAAATGAACCCTTTACATCCATTTATGCTAATTTATGCACGAAATCCTATTTTGACGTCATCATTTATGCTAATCTATGCTTACATCTATTTATGCTAATTTATGCACGAAATCCTATTGTGACGTCATCATTTATGCTAATCTATGCTTCCACCTCGGTACGACCATGAGGACGCTGTTCATATTGGGATGCGATGACGTCATACTTGGAAGCATAGATTAGCATAAATGATGACGTCACAATAGGATTTCGTGCATAAATTAGCATAAATGGTGTAAGCATAGATTAGCATAAATGATGACGTCAAAATAGGATTTCGTGCATAAATTAGCATAAATGGATGTAAAGGGTTCATTTGAATGAGGATGACGTCACAATGGGATATTGTGAATACATTTGCATACATAAAATTGATGTGAATACGAGGTCGTGTCGAGGTCATCGTGAATACATTTGCATAAATTACCATCAATTTAATTTTTTTATTATTTTTGAATTGGATGTTTTATTTATTTTTTAATTGGACAGGCGTGGACGAAAGATTTTCAGAATGTATCGTAGATGGCGCTCACACACACACACACGCACACTCTAATAAATACACGTCATTTTGAAAACTAACGGAGTTTATTACACAAAGAAGGGGAAATCTACTAATGAGTAAATAATCAAAAAGAATAGATTAAAAACTGAGTAATTGAAATTGAGTATATAGAAAGTATACATTTTGTTTTTGTTTTGTTTTTCCAATCAAAAGACCAATGGAAAAAAAAAATGAAAATATATTACTGCAAATACCTTCTAAAATTAAATAGCAAAGCAAGAAATTTCGCTAGCCTGCTAGAGTTGGGAAAATATCCTCCCCCGTAGCAACTAGATTGAAATATTGGATCAAAATAAATAATTCTAACTCAAACTCGCTAGTTCACGAAGCTCACAAACTTGGAATACATATTGACGAAAAGGGAAAAGACAACTGGGTAAAAGACATGAATCAAAGTAAATAGCAAACCAAGAAATTTGGCAAGCCTGCTAGAGTTGAGAAAATATCCTTGTAAAAGACATGAATCAGATTTTAGACAATTTGACTATGGAAAAAAAATATTTTGGAATACACATAAATCTCAGGATGACAAAAAAGAAAATCATTGAAACATTGACAGGTAATTCGAACAATCCTTTAGAAATTCATAGCACAGAAACATTACATGATGCAAATAAAAGTACACATCATAAAAACAAGTTACGAACCTACAGAAAATTAAAACAGAATTTGCATATAAAAAATATCTCACCACAATAAAAAATCTAAAACATAGTGCTGCGCTAAGGCGAAACTCGGAATAAAGGCTCATACCCTTCAAATGGAAAGGGGTAGATATAATAACTTTATAGCTGAAGACTAAATTTGCCCAGTTTGTGACAACTAGAAAATTGAGAACGAAAAACAACTTCTCAATTGTAATCTATACTTGGAGGAACGAAATAATCATGATTAAAATATTAAATACAATAAAATCAACTTTAGGACGGACGATGAACACCTAACAGATATACTAAGAAGTTAAAATGACAAAATAATCATTGAGCTAGGAAAATTCGTCTACATCTGTTTCAGGTTACGACAAGAAAAAAACTAAAATACCAGATGCCTAAACCAACCACAAAATAATTTTGTTTTTCTTTACATTCAAATGTTTGTGATTTTATTATTGTTACACATTGCTTATTTTTGTTATTTTATTGTATATAATCTTATAGCTGAAGACTGAATTTGCTCAGTTTGTGACAACTAGAAAATTGAGAACGAAAAAAAATATCTTCTCATTTGTAATCTATACAATAAGAAACAAAAAAAATCATGATTAAAATATTAAATACAATAAAATCAACTTTAGAACAGATGATGAACACCTAACAGGTATACTAAAAAGTTAAAATGACAAAACAATCATTGAGCTAGGAACATTCGTCCACATCTGATTCAGGGCACGATAAGAAAAAAAAATCCTAAAATGCCAAATGCCTAAACCAAACACCAAATATTTTTTTTTTTTTTTTTTTTTTTGCTTTACATTCACTTGTTTGTGATTTTATTATTGTTACACTTTGTTGGTTTTTTGTTACTTCGTTGTATTTCCAACCAAGATCCCACGCATGAATACGGTTTCAATTTTAATTGTTATTGTGCAAATTAGATGGTTGGATATTGACATCATGGTCAGTTTACCACCTCAGTTATCACATCGTGCTTTGTAAATATTTGAAAAGCTCAGTGGTCACAGATAGCGTTGCAACACACGCACGCACTCTTTCGAAGGGGGAACTAGCCATGTTGTGTACGGCCGCAGTGAGTTGAATTGAAAAGCCCACTTCAAGTTGTGTACGTAGAGTAATAGATTATTATACATTATATTAGACATAATCATAATCGCAATCAAGAAGCAGATCTTTCCTCACCGATAAAATAGCTACTTATTGCTGACCCGTGTTTACCATGTTGTTAGGACAATTTGATTCATGGCATTATTCAGGAGTTATGGAACGCGATCAGACCCCATTACAACAATATCACGCGTCGTGCGTTACTTCAATAATAACACCCAGCTGATTTGAAGACTATATAGTTGTGTCTTCAATTATTATTTCAAAGGCGAATATCTTTCACGTATACACTTATAAACATTACAAACGGTAACATCGGTGTAAAAGTATTTATTTCGAGAGCAAGTCAACACTGTTCATAATGAAAGAATCGACAAAAATGGCAAAATAAAAGAAATATCTAATCATTCGAACTACAACGTGCATACATACATACAGTATTTTGAGGATCGTCGATTGATATTACGCCATATTGCAAGTGATACTATTATGAATGAAAGTGTTGACGAAATGTAATGTGCACGCACGCATTCCTCGTCCACCGGTGCCCCAGTCACGTCAAACAGTCGATTTACGAGAGTGTAAACAATGCGGTCAGGATATTATACATGTAATTGTATAGTGGAATCTGTCTAATGGATAAGCGAGTGCTCTCTGTACATCTTGGGAATAATCAAAACTTAGCGCATTTTATTTAACATGAATTAGCATACAACGTGTATGGTATGCGTACGTGCTTACCGTCAAAGAACGAACTACGCAACATCTCTATAATATTAAACAATGTCATCCATTCTCTCCAGTATAACTAATTATTTTAAATTATTGGTGTCCCACTTTTCGACAGTCACCCTTTATGAAATCGTTGATGACCGACATGTCGTCACATCAGTTTAACGTGGAAATACACTCTTGGTCAATCCCAAGTAAAACAGCTTTTGAATGAGGGATCAAATAAGCAGTAAGTTTTGGAGTGAAAACAAGAAGTACATGTATATCGCAAAAATCCGTTTATCTGTGTGTACGAATTATTCAGAACGTGGTCAATCGAATCATGAATGATGGGCGGGGTAATGATTGGTAAAAACATAATCGAGTATAATTTATAAGCGGAGTCTGAATTTGTCAATGGTATACGTATAGTATATTATATGTACAGTGATTCAGTAGTTTGATGGTAAAAAAAATAGTAAATTTAATATTAAAATATGTATAATTTCGAAATTTGGATAATATGGAGATGTCTAGTAATGCTGTTCTGATTTTTTTTTGGGTGAAACACAAATTCAATGGACTGATCATTATTAATTAATTAATGCATGAATACCTACTCAATGATTTTCAAATCGGAAAACCAATTCATTCATAAAAATGTGTTCTATCGACAGTTTCCAATCGTAAAGTAATTAACAGATATACTAAAATTATGTCCTTCATCTTGTGGGTAGAAATGTCGTGTTCATGTCCACATGTTCTTGCAAGGAGCGTAGTTTAAGTATTATGTCAGGATTGTTCTTGTTAGAATTTGAGTCCACGAATTCATCAATCGGTTGTTTTGCTGAGGCGTACAGTCTCTGAGTCGATGTCTCGATGATGATCGGCTAGATGTCCCGTTTCAAAGTATTCAATTTGGCGAGCTAGTAACTTCCATTGTTTCTCTGTAGCGAAGCCTGTTACCTCAATGGTTAATTTTTTTCATCGTTGATCGTTGATCGTGGAAATTCGAATCTGGTGGTGAGGTTAGTTGAGTGATTTCTTTTGCCAGGCTGTGAAGGATGTCATCGTAATTTGTGAAGAATCATAGTGCTTCATTTAATTTGGTTTCGAGCCATTGGAAGAGAAATTCGTTTTTTGAAGCATCCGCTATGGCTTTCAGTGTTTCGAGACTGGTTCTGTCGTTTAAATGGGTCAACACTAAAAAAGCGAAATATTGAATATGGTTGTATTTAATACATTCTGTTGCGCATTCAAGCGGGGTCAGCCCCTTGTCATTTGACCATTCAAATGTAACGTTCGTTCTTGCCTCTTCTAGAATTTCGAAATCGTGGATATTCGAAATCATGTTTAAAAAAACGACGAATGATAGTTTGCTGAGTACTGCCATTTCATTAGTGAAGAGAATGAACTGAATAGTCTTGATTTTCAGTCGGTTTTCCAGTCGTTGTAAAATAAACCTTCAAAAATGATACAAAAACGATCAGAGTAACTGAATGGTGTCAGGTCAGGAATCTTTAGCGCGTATGTGAAGACACTATATAACTACGCAAGACGGTACTGTGATGAGAAAATTGATGAGAAGGAAGCGCTAATCCAAATTAACGCTACTGTAATGAGTAAATCAATTGTAGCACTTGGATGGTAGCTGTGGAATGCCATTACACTCTGTGGGGGTGTGCCTTTTCAGAAAAGTGAATTGGTGATGGACAAGAACCATACTGATTCACGTTGACCGAATCAAGTTGACCCCGTGTTTCCAGTCCTGTTATCATTATCCCATACACGCAGGTATAGGGGTAATGCTTTCAACTTGAAACCCTATCCCTCAGGCTGTTTGCGAGTGTTCATGTTTTAGATAACATAAATATACAAATACACCAACATCTGTTGTTTATCATCTACGTGGGAGGTCTATTTCACATTAGGAACATTTATGACGAACGATTTATAAATAATCCTATGCACTCACACTTAATCTTGTGATTGAGTTCAAACTGGCATTCACGGACAGTGCTTCGGAATAATACACATCGCTCGTATCAAACACCGTTGATATTCGCGGGTGGAACGCATTGGGCCACTTTCTGTCTGAAATACCTTACCACGAAGACTATTTTGACTCGTACGGTAGTCATGTCACAGAATTTAAGAGATTTCTCGTACGTGGATCTACAATCATCAAATACTTTGATTTCAAGCAATGTGTAGCCAATACGTCGTGTATGACTCGTTGTGTAGATATCCATGAGATGACCTTTCACAGAAGGTCAAACTTGGTTTACCGCCTTTGAATCTTCGGCAAGAAGGCGAGGACATATCTTCTTCGCCAAGGGAAAAACGAAAATCGCTACGTTACACCGTAAACTCATTCCGTGTGATGATTATGTATGTCAAAAGTTATTCTGTGAAACGATCAGGTAATTATATATTTTAACTCATCGTACCGTAGTCCACCATTTTTGAAAAAACAAACTGTACGTCGACCAACCGATTTTGCATACTTTGCATTTTAGCGGGGTTTATTACCGCAGTTTTACGGAGTGACTATTGGTTTTTAATATTATTCTCTCTCTCTCTTTTTTCTTCTACGACAGATGAGCGATTCTGATTGGAGCGATGGAATAAAAAAAATGTACAGACTGCTTGACTCATTGAAAGGATGTAAGAAATGTAAAAATGAACATGTATATATAGAATGAATTATTATTTATTGTTCACTGTTTACTATTATTGACGTTTCCGTTTTCTGTGTTTTTAATCGAATCGTTTATGTACTCGTATTTTTTCGTGTCGTTAAAAATAATTTACTCAAACAAAACAAAGCAAATATGAGGTAAGAAAATATAAACGATGAACAACATATGTATATGTAGAATGAATTATTTTTATTGTTCACTGTTTACTGTATAATTATTGACTTTTCACTCTTCCGTGTATTTAATCGAATCGTTTATGTACTCGTATTTCTCGTGACGTGAAAAATGAATTTAACCACGCCGCACATTTACATGTATGTACGTATTTTTCGAGGTGTTAAGAAATATTTAATCATGCTAAACATTTATACGCTACGCAACTATTTTCCTTACTCACATCGTATGTTTGTTTCGTGGCGTTAAAAAAAATACTCAACCACGCCATGAATGTATACTCCATGTCAATATTTCATTCTTGTTTACTTTTTTTGTGCAATAAACTCCCTGCTGATCTGCACTGGCTCGGAAGATGAATTCTGATTGGCTAAAAAAACAAAAGACTTGTGGCGTTGAATGCACGTTCATTCTCAGTAATGTTATGCAAATTAGAAATTCAAACTAGCTAATCATTTACAACCTTCCGAGCCAGTGCAGATTAGCCCTAAACTCCGTTAGTTTTCAAAAATGCCGTGTATTTATTAGTGTGTGTGTGTGTGTGAGAGAGAGCGCCCTCTGTGACACATTCTGAAAAATCTTTCGTCCACGCCTGTCCAATTAAAAATAATTAAAAATAATTAAAAATAATTAAAAATAATTAAAAAAAAATAATTAAAAAAATGATGGTAATTTATGCAAATGTATTCACGATGACCTCGACACGACCTCGTATTCACATCAATTTTATGTATGCAAATGTATTCACAATATCCCATTGTGACGTCATCCTCATGAAAAATCTTTCGTCCACGCCTGTCCAATTAAAAAATAATTAAAAAATAATTAAAAATAATTAAAAAAAATAATTAAAAAAAAATTGATGGTAATTTATGCAAATGTATTAAAATATCCCATTGTGACGTCATCCTCATTCAAATTATCCCCTTTACGGCCATGGACGCTCATTTATGCTAATTTATGCACGAATTCCCATTGTGACGTCATTATTTATGCTAAGCTATGCACGGCCTCCCATTGTGACGTCATCCTTCCCCGTATGACGTCATCGCATCCGAGTATGAACAGCGCCCTCATGGTCGTCCCTATAATACGACCTTAACTACTGAAATGTGTGATGCTTTCACACACTAAAGGAACCCGCTGGTGAAACAAAAGACACTAAAAAATACATTTATTAATGTCCTCTACTCTACATTGTGTATTCAAATTATCAAATAACGACAATGATAATTGGTTTACATTGTTTGTAAATGTCGCTGTCTGAAATAAACATGATATCGGCGAAAATATCATCGCTAGCATTTCGTTGTTCTGGTGTTCATTGTTAGATACGAGATGACCTATAATGAGTACTGTCAGCGGCCTCTACCGGTGGAATACGGAAATACTTATTTCAATGTTGAGTGTTGTACTCTTCTACGCATAACGTTTTTGAAATTTGCTAGCTGAGTGACATAAATTCGGTTAAAATAATGGCAAAAGATTGTATCCGGTTTTGACCGTAACTAACGCAAATCTTTGCTGAGTGTGCTTTCTTCTAAGGATCTTAGATTATGTGATTTCATTTCCATCAAATTCAAAATTATTAAATTATTTTTTCAAAAAGCTGGAATCATTCGTGAAAATTTGTATTCCTAAAAAACGCGGTCGTCTATGGAGCTTTGGAGAGGCGGTGGAGGGACTGAGTGTGAAATATCATACTTGATAAAACTTATTTATGCATGAGCTTGTGCTATTTAGAAAATATTATTCTATTCATGTGATTGTTTTCATAGCCGGGGCACTGGTTCCATGTGATAAGATAAACTGAAATACAAGCGTTGATAAAACATTATACTACACCGACCAAGAAAACACTATTTTTCCTGAGGAATGTAATGCAAGAACACATAAGATCGAGTTGTTGAAAAAAAATGTTTTATTAATAGCGTAATAATAACAAAATTAAAAATAGCACTCAAGACTAGAACTATAATTTTTCATATGATTTTCTGAAGGGAGATCTGATTACTCGACATTTCCTTGCTATTTTTTTCCATACTGACAATTTCTTTTTACGAGTAGTTTTACAAGGAAGCTGATCGTCGTTATTGTCTTCCTGAACTGTCGATAATTTACTCGTAATCGATGGATCTTCGTCTTGTTCTTGCTCCGCGGACACATTATTATTAGCATCATTCGCCATTGCTTGTTTTGTTTTGTCGTTGTCACTATATACGTCTTCGTCGTCACTGTCTGGAAGTGGTTGAAAACTTGCCAGTAAAGTATCTAAATAAATGTCATATCTCTGTTTCGGTGTCAGCCCGTCATTTATGACTGGACAGGTACGATGTACTGCATTCAACATCGAAACAAACGAATTGCCAGGAGAATTCATTGCGCCGTTCCGTAATTTGTAATCTTTGTCACCATCTCCAAGTTTACGGAATGGGTTTAATGACGTAATAGGTATTTCGATATCGGAGCTATTGTAATCATGAACCCAGCAACATTCTTCGAAGTTGTCATCTGTGAGTGTTACATTATCATCTGATCTATCTGTATATTTCTCCTCCTCATCACCACTTTCTGGCAAAGGTAGAAAACTTGCCAGTAATGTGTTCAAATAAATGTCATATCGCTGTTTCGATGTTTCTGTTGTGCTTCGTGCTACATTCAGAATCGAATCAAACGGATTGCCCGGAGATTTTAACACTCTGTCCTCAAATCGAACATCTGTCTCTCCGTCTTCCAGCTTACGGAATGGGTTTAATGACGTCATTGTTACTTCGATATCGGAACCATGGATACAACATTCTTCAATGTTATCATGTACGAGTTCTACCTCAATATCTAATCCATTTGTATTCTCATTCCTTTCCCCATCATCATCATCATCATCATTGTCATCACTTTCTGGCAAAGGTAGAAAACTTGCCTGCAATGTATTCAAATAAATGTCATATCGCTGTTTCGGTGTCAGTTCTTCATTTGTATCTGATAGTGAACATGAACTTTGGGCGACATTCAGCATCGAATCAAACGGATTTCCCGGTGATTGTATCACTCTGTAATCTAATTGGCCAACTACCCCTCCGTCTTCCAGCTTACGGAATGGATTTAATGATGTCATAGGTACATCGATGTCAGAGCTACCGCCAATGTTTTCATCTAATATTTCTACATCATCGCCTGACTCGTTTGGATCCTTCTCAATGTCATTGTTATAACTTTCTGGTTTAGGCAAACCCTGTGACAGGTCATCTGCATAATTATCACATATCTGTTTTTGTGAGAGTTCTGTAATTTCACCTGAATTGGATGAATGTAAAATATCCCCTTCAAGTTCTCTGAAGTGGTTCACTGAATGCGTGGTCTTCGTTATAGCAGTGTCGTCATTGATTCCAACAATATGAGGACAACTTTTGTTCGAACTTGAGACATTTTGATTGTGTTTCAACGTTGCTATAGTGATTGACTTCCTGTCTTCGAAAACTGTACTGGATGCAGTTCTGTGTTGATCGTGTTGAATTTCAGTGCCCGTATGACATGCATTAATGCCAACATTATCACCGGCAGCCGAGCGATGTTGAACTTTCCGAATCTTCATTTGTTCGTAGTCATGGCTACTACCTGAAAATATCATCTCCTTGTCTTGCATCTCAATACACTGCTGCATTCTTTGGAAAATATAAAACAAAACAATGAAAAGAAAGAACTTTTGTTGTTAAAAATGCAATATTAACGAACACATGTATGCTTTAATATTGTTGTTTGACACTGCATGTTAATGTTCGAATGTGATTATGGTTATTAAAACTATAACTATTTTTTAAACAGTATTTGTTGGACGGAAATGGAAAAGTAAAAATACGCATAATCATTAATTATTATTATGTATTCCAAAATAACAAATGTACAAGTGTAATAAAGAATTGATTTGTTTCAACAACATTTTCAGTTCATGTTAAAGTATAGTCTAATCAACATACAATATTAAATGATATTACAAACTGACACACTGTCGTCCTTATTGATTGGTCCAATAGTATTTCTACAATTAGCCCGACATATTTTTGCGCAGATACCATTTTTACAAGCGATGTGTTCACTCCCAAACTAATAAAACACGTTCGCACATGCGTGGATTTTACTTGCAATGCTACTTACCGAGCCATGTCACGATTGACCACTGAATCAACTGGGTAGCTCGTTCCTCGACGATATCTACGGTACATAACACGACTCGCAAAAATCAAACTCAGGGCAAACATTGTGATAATTCACTTAAAGTGGTCAAATAATGATGGGACGATCGGCAAAACGATGCGTTCTCTTCGACTTGAGAGTAAATAGTGAAATGTTCTGCACCGAGGTTCCGCGGTTGTCAAGCGCTGAACAATGAAATGTGTTCGATTGAGTCACGTGACTGGGCCGCGTCAACTTTGCGCCACTCACAGTCGGCCGATCATTTACACTGCGTCGCCGTTAACCAGCGAACTAAAACAAACGAGTTTCAGTCACACTCATGATGAATACAATTTGTAAAAATCAATAAAAATTGTTGTGCCTGATTGCGCTTCGGTTGACAGTGTCATTCTTTGACTTTTGCGGAGAATATCGGCTTGATTTCGTAATAAATTTTACCTCTAATATGTGAAAATGCTGGTAGTACGCCAAGACAAGTGTACAACATTTTGTAAATTCCAGTGAGTCAACACATCGTCACATGTTTGATTTAGTCTGGGTTAACTTTTCCATGTTTCTGTTATGTTCGGAATGCTTAAATTTGTAAAACTCGCGAATAGTCGTGGAAGGGTGCACTGTCTGTGCAAGGAAGATGTAGAACATTCTGTAACCACCGCAGTTTTATGTAACGCTCAAACAAAAATATCAGTATAGATACTGCAGAATGAAACTTTAACGTATAACGTTCCAGCAAAATGCAACCATATATAGAGATCATATTTCTGAACCAATACGAAACCGTGCAAGTGGACGACGAATTTCTGTAAAGGAAAAAACATTGACTGGAATTATGCCGAAATAAAAGAATGCTTGTTGTAAACAGTGAGCATCATTTCTCTTGAAGTAGATTGAAGGTGACCATTTAAAATCAGGGTGTCTTTTTTGATTTTTTGTTTCACTAAAACGGTACATGCATTTCTATGCCACGACTCCCTGACTTTAATTATAAATAATAAATAACAGCTGACTATTCCACCCAACACATTTATTTTAAAGTGTGAACCCTTATCAGTTTCTAGAGGAGATTGTACAAACTGTTGACGACACAAAATGCCCACGTGATGCGGTGAGCAAACTTCTACTCCATTTATCTACTCACGTCACGTGTTAAGTAACGCATGTTCGTAAGCGGCATGTATTTGTTTATTCAAGTAATATACAGTATACACATTGCCGTGCGTGTATATTTCTAAAATGATCACATAATTGACACTACGCATGACTGTGATGCATAGCAACACATTCCAATACTGTATCTTCTCGTACTTTGTGTTTTACATCATCCGGCATATTCACATAGAATCAAAAAAAAGTAAATTCATGTTCACGACTTGCTATCGGAGAACGTTATAAAAACCGCAAGGGATGCTGGGAAAATTAATTTGTAGTAAGTATACCTATTACATTGACTAATGAATACATAGCCAAATAACATGTTAATTATCTAATTTGTATATTATTTATAACATATTCAACAGTTTTGACTACTCCAAGATCTGATAATTAAATTAATTTTAATGTAGCTGAGTACACACATGTATGCACAATCTCAACCGTATTATGTATCAACAAAAAGGGAAAGGCAAACGTTATCTTAGCAGGTTCATGCTTAAAGGGCGGGGGTCGTCGTGCTGAGCATGTGCGACATTTCTGTCGATAAACATTTATTTTTCCACAATCCAATGCGCCCGTTTAATGGGAATCACAAGTATGAGGTTTGACCTGGGCGCGACTTGCACTGATTACAGCCAGTTAATACTTCGATACCTTCCAATCACCTAAAATATAGCTAACTAACTCTTGGTGACGTCTCTGTTTGTACTCATTGATCTGTATAACAGTCAAAGTCGCCATCTTTGTTGATATGAGACCCATATATCTTGCGCATGCGTGGCGCGACGACTACCGCCCTTTAACATCATTAGCTTGTTTCTTTTTAGGACGTGAATTCGGTCGAGCAGATAGATTCATTATTTATTAGATAGGGAACAATTATTTTAGGTGCAAACCACTCTGGCGACGAGTGCACTATATTTTAATAACATATTTCATATATAGGGTATATAAAATAAAGTAATCAGTTGAATATTTTTTGCAATCAACGGTCAGCAAACAAATATATAATCTATACGACATTTTTTTTTAGATATTGATAAACATTTTCAAATCCGATCGGAAAAACTGAAATATCAGGGTAGGTATGTAAAGACAATTTTGAGTAACTCTGATAAAATAATAATGCACCATTTGAAATCCCGTCAACATTCTCCAGCATTCAATTGGCACTTTTATTAGCGAATCGCAAATCAACTGGTGCATGATGGGTAATTGGGACAAGTGTGACGTGTCGCACATGAACGACAACTTGGAAGGTAAACATTATATGTCAATGGTAAACGTATGACACGGAGAGATAAACGAAAAATAGTGGTTACCGGACGACTGAAAATACATTGACATTACCAAACCGATAGATCAACGCCACGTAAACTTGCACGGATCTGCTATATGCCGGGTACCTGTTAAGAAAATCTTTTTCTATAGTTTCAGAAATATCATTATCCACAACACCAGATATGAAAGTGAGACGACTTAGAGGCGAATAGATTTAGTCACTTAAATGTTTGTGAAGCCGTACATTCCTTGAAGCTTACATTGTTATAGCGCCACCTAGTGTCAACTATTATTGATACGTGTTTATCATTCGCCACAATTAACCCTGTTGTCCCAATACTAGCATATTTCTATTGTTTAATAAAGATTACGTATTAACCAAATTACTATTTATCATATTACTACTAATGAATATCTAATTTCCAAAAATAAAATATCAATAATGAAACACGGCTATTTTATATATATGCTTTCGAGAATTACTAAATAAGTGTAAGTATTTCTAAACAGAGTGTACTCAGTCAAAGTAATATTGTAGAATATGGATACAATTTGATTCTCAGCAAGCGTTAAAATAAGGGTTACTTATGTATGTGACCGTATCCCAAAATGTCAAGCGATTCAATAAAATAAGAGATTAGCGGAGAATTCCATTCTGTAAATAGGTGGCGAAGGTGGGAAGAGGGGGGGGGGGGTAAATTGTGCGCATTTGGTGAGGAAACAAGTCTTGCAGTGGGACAGCAAAGCTGTATGCATATACGTGCATTCAGATTTTGTGTCTTTTTGAAATATATTGTGCGTTGAATGGTTTGTTTTTTTGGGATTAATATTTTTTTTTACAAAAGCAGGATATGTGTTTCACACTACAATTAGAATGTGTCGCACCTTGGACGTAGTCACCCACCAATGATATCACCTTTATCTAGACTTACATGAAGAAGTTCTCAGGGCACGCTTCTGTAGAGTTGTGTGCATCCCGATGCATTATGGGATATGTGTTACGATCATGAAAATAAATATGTTTTACATACGGGTCATTAACTATGTATACATAAATTTCGTGAATAAGGACGGACAGGGTAAAACCGCTTCTGTAATTATAGCTGGTTATATAATTTGACAGCAAAAATGGCCGTACTATAACTGAAAATAATGACATCGAAGTGTTCGCTAATGAGACAAATTCAAAATTATTAAATTTATTCACAAAAAAAAGCATGCCAAGACATTTCTAGATCAGATATTCTCCAAAATCATCTGACCGAAATACTTCATCATCACGGGTTTTTGAAAATTCGAAACTTATTTATGCATAGGCCTAGACGAATTTATAAATTATATTATTTTTATTATTATATTATATTATTATATTTATATTATGAGTATTATTTTACAGGCCGAAACTTTGCTTCTGTGCGATGACAGAATCCGAAATATAGGCGGGAAATCACCACATCGACCTAAAATTTACGGTGGCCGAAGGGAAGACGTGTAGTGGCGTGAAGCTAGGCGATTTGGTGCCGTACGCGAGCGCCGGTTCGAGTCACGCACGCAGTACGTATTTACTATAATTAGACATAGTCTTTACCTTGCCGTTTATTCGGTGTTATTTGCTTAAAATTTACTGCGTTTGCTAAGACTAAATTTAGTACACGACATGACATAAAAAAAACTTAAGATCGAGTTGTTGAAAAAAAAACTGTTTTATTAATAGCGTAATAATAACGAAAATAACAATAGCACTCAAGACTAGCACTATAATTTTTCATATGATTTTCTGAAGGGAGATCTGACTACTCGACATTTCCTTGCTATTTTTTTCCATACTGACAATTTCTTTTTACGAGTAGTTTTACAAGGAAGCTGATCGTCGATATCGTCTTCCTGAACTGTCGGTAATTTACACGTAATCGATGGATTTTCGTCTTGTTCTTGCTCCGCGGTCGAATTGTTGTTAGGATCAATCGCCATTGCTTGTTTTGTTTTGTCGTCGTCACTATATACATATTCGTCGTCACTGACCGGAAGTGGTTGAAAACTTGCCAGTAAAGTATCTAAATAAATGTCATATCTCTGTTTCGGTGTCAACCCGTCATTTATGACTGGACAGTTACGATGTACGTCACTCAACATCGAAACAAACGGATTGCCAGGAGATTTTACCACTCTGTCATCTATTTGGCCACTTTTTTCAACGTCTCCAAGTTTACGGAATGGGTTTAATGACGTAATAGGTATTTCGATATCGGAGCTATTGTAATCATGGACCCAGCAACATTCCTCGAAGTTGTCATCTGCGAGTGTTACATTATCATTTGATCTATCTGTATATTTCTCCTCATCATCACTTTCTGGCAGAGGTAGAAAACTTGCCTGTAACGTGTTCAAATAAATGTCATATCGCTGTTTCGATGTTTCTTTTGTGCTTCGTGCTACATTCAGAATCGAATCAAACGGATTGCCCGGAGATTTTAACACTCTGTCCTCAAATCGAACATCTGTCTCTCCGTCTTCCAGCTTACGGAATGGGTTTAATGACGTCATTGTTACTTCGATATCGGAACCATGGATACAACATTCTTCAATGTTATCATGTACGAGTTCTACCTCAATATCTAATTCATTTGTTTTCTCCTTCCTTTCCCCATCCTCCTCATCATCATTATCATCACTTTCTGGCAAAGGTAGAAAACTTGCCTGCAATGTATTCAAATAAATGTCATATCGCTGTTTCGGTGTCAGTTCTTCATTTGTCACTGGTACCGAACATGAACTTTGGGCGACATTCAGCATGGAATCAAACGGATTGCCCGGTGATTTTATCACTCTGTAATCTAATTGGCCAACTACCCCTCCGTCTTCCAGCTTACGGAATGGGTTTAATGACGTCATAGGTACATCAATGTCAGAGCTACCGCCAATGTTTTTATATAATATTTCTACCTCATCGCCTGACTCGTTTGGATCCTTCTCAATGTCATGGTTATAACTTTCTGGTTTAGGCAAACCACGTGACAGATCATCTGCATAATTATCACATATCTGTTTTGGTGAGAGTTCTGTAATTTCATCTGAATTGGATGAATGTAAAATATCCCCTTCAAGTTCACTAAAGTGGTTCACTGAATGCGTGGTCTTCGTTATAGCAGTGTCGTCCTTGGTTCCAACAATATGAAGACAACTTTTGTTCGAACTTGAGACATTTTGGTTGTGTTTCAACGTTGCTATAGTGATTGACCTCCTGGCTTCGAAAACTGTACTGGACGCAGCTCTGTGTTGATCGTGTTGAATTTCAGTGCCCGTATGACATGCATTAATGTCAACATTATCACCGGCAGCCGAGCGATGTTGAACTTTCCGAATCTTCATTTGTTCGTAGTCATGACTACTACCTGAAAATATCATCTCCTTGTCTTGCATCTCAATACACTGCTGCATTCTGTGGAAAATATAAAACGAAACAATGAAAAGAAAGAACTTTTGTGGTTAAAAATGCAATATTAACGAACACATGCATGCTTTAATATTGTTGTTTGATACTGCATGTTAATGTTCGAATGTGATTATGGTTATTAAAACTATAAATATTTTTTAAACAGTATTTGTTGGACGGAAATGGAAAAGTAAAAATACGCATAATCACAAATTATTATTGTGCATTCCAAAGTAACAAATGTACAAGTGTAATAACATTTTCAGTTCATGTTAAAGTATAGTCTAGAAAACATACAATATTAAACAATATTACAAACTGACACACTGTCGTCCTTATTGATTGGTCCAATAGTATTTCTACAATTAGCCCGACATATTTTTGCGCAGATACCATTTTTACAAGTGATGTGTTCACTCACAAACTAATAAAACACGTTCGCATATGCGTGGATTTTACTTGCAATGCTACTTACCGAGCCATGTCACGATTGACCACTGAATCAACTGGGTAGCTCGTTCCTCGACGATATCTACGGTACATAACACGACTTGCAAAAATCAAACTCAAGGCAAACATTGTGATAATTCACTTAAAGTGGTCAAATAATTATGGGACGATCGGCAAAACGATGCGTTCTCTTCGACTTGAGAGTAAATATTGAAATGTTCTGCACCGAGGTTCCGCGGTTGTCAAGCGCTGAACAATGAAATGTGTTCGATTGAGTCCCGTGACTGGGCCGCGTCAACTTTGTGCCACTCACAGTCGGCCGATCGTTTACACTGCGTCGCCGTTAACCAGCGAACTAAAACAAACGAGTTTCAGTCACACTCATGATGAATGCAATTTGTAAAAATCAATAAAAATTGTTGTGCCTGATTGTGCTTCGGTTGACAGTGTCATTCTTTGACTTTTGCGGAGAATATCGGCTTGATTTCGTAATAAATTTTACCTCTAATAATGTGAAAATGCTGGTAGTACGCCAAGACAAGTGTACATCATTTTGTAAATTCCAGTGAGTCAACACATCATCACATGTTTGATTTAGTCTGGGTTAACTTTTCCATGTTTGTGTTATGTTCGGAATGCTTAAATTTGTAAAACTCGCGAATAGTCGTGGAAGGGTGCACTGTCTGTGCAAGGAAGATGTAGAACATTCTGTAACCAACGCAGTTTTATGTAACGCTCAAACAAAAGTATCAGTATAGATACTGCAGAATGAAACTTTAACGGATAACGTTCCAGCAAAATGCAACCATATATAGAGATCATATTTCTGAACCAATACGAAACCGTGCGACGAATTTCTGTAAAGGAAAAAACATTGACTGGAATTATGTCGAAATAAAAGAATGCTTGTTGTAAACAGTGAGCATCATTTCTCTTGAAGTAGATTGAAGGTGACCATTTAAAATTTTTTTTGATTTTTTTTTCACTAAAGCGGTACATGCATTTCTATGCTAATAACAGCTGACTATTCTAACCCAACACATTTATTTTAAAGTGTGAACCCTTATCAGTTTCTAAAAAAAATTGTACAAACTGTTGACGACACAAAATGCCCACGTGATGCGGTGAGCAAACTTCTACTCCATTTACCTACTCACATCACGTGTTAAGTAATGCATGTTTGTAAGCGGCATGTATTTGTTTATTCAAGAAATATACAGTATACACATTACCGGGCGTGTATATTTCTAAAATGAACACATAATCGATACTAAACTACGCATGACTGTGATGCATAGCGACATATTCCAATACTGTATCTTCTCGTACTTTGTGTTTTGCATCATCCCGCATATACTTATAGAATCAAATAAAAGTAAACTCATGTTCACGGCTTGCTATCGGAGAACGTTATAAAAACCGCAAGGGATGCTGGGAAAATTAATTTGTTGTAAGTATACCTATTACATTGACTAATGAATACATAGCCAAATAATATGTTAATTATCTAATTTGTATATTATTTATAACATATTCAACAGTTTTGACTACTCCAAGATCTGATAATTAAATTATTTTTAATGAAGCTGAGTACACACATGTATGCACAATCTCAACCGTATTATGTATCAACAAAAAGGAAAGGCAAACGTTATCTTAGCAGGTTCATGCTTAAAGGGCGGGGGTCGTCGTGCTGAGCATGTGCGACATTTCTGTCGATAAACATTTATTTTTCCACAATCCAATGCGCCCGTTTAATGGGAATGACAAGTATGAGGTTTGACCTGGGCGCGACTTGCAGTTAATCCTTCGATACCTTCCAATCACTTAAAATATAGCTAATTAACGCTTGGTGACGTCTCTGTTTGTACTCATTGATCTGTATAACAGTCAAAGTCGCCATCTTTGTTTATATGAGACCCATATATCTTGCGCATGCGTGGCGCGACGACTACCGCCCTTTAACATCTTTAGCTTGTTTCTTCTCTAAGTTTTAGAACGTGAATTCGGTCGAGCAGATAGATTGGATACTTATTAGATAGGGAACAAATATTTTAGGTGCAAACCACTCTGGCGACGAGTGCACTATATTTTAATAACATCTTTCATATATAGGGTATATAAAATAAAGTAATCAGTTGAATATTTTTTGCAATCAACGGTCAGTAAAAAAATATATAATCTATACGACATTTTTTAAAAATATTGATAAACATTTTCAAATCCGATCTGAATTACTGAAATATCAGGGTAGGTATGTAAAGATAATTTTGAGTAACTCTGATAAAATAATAATGCACCATTTGAAATCCCGTCAACATTCTCCAGCATTCAATTGGCACTTGTATTAGCGAATCGCAAATCAACTGGTGCATGATGGGTAATTGGGACAAGTGCGACGTGTCGCACGTGAACTACAACTTGGAAGGTAAACTTTATATGTCGATGGCAAACGTATGACACAGAGAGATAAATGAAAAATAGTGGTTACCGGACGACTGAAAATACATTGACATTACCAAACCGATAGATCAACGCCACGTAAACTTGCACGAATCTGCTATTTGTCGGGTACCTGTCAAGAAAATCTTTTTCCATAGTTTCAGAAATATCATTATCCACAACACCAGATATGAAAGTGAGACGACTTAGAGGCGAATAGATTTAGTCACTTAAATGTTGGTGAAGCCGTACATTCCTTGAAGCTTACATTGTTATAGCGCCACCTAGTGTCAACTATTATTGATACGTTTTTATCATTCGCCACAATTAACCCTGTTGTCCCAATACTAGCATATTTCTATTGTTTAATAAAGATTACGTATTAACCAAATTACTAATTATCAAATTACTACTAATGAATATCTAATTTTCAAAAATAAAATATCAACTTTATATAACTGCTTTCGAGAATTACTAAATAAGTGTAAGTATTTCTAAACAGAGTGTACTCGGTCAAAGTAATATTGTAGAATATGGATACAATTTGATTCTCAGCAAGCGTTGAAATAAGGATTCCTTATGTATGTGACCGTATCTTAGTTGATTTTATGATTCAATAAAATGAGAGATTAGCGGAGAATTCCATTCTGTAAATAGGTGGTGAAGGTGGGAGGAGGGGGGAGATTTTTTTTTAAATTGGGCGCATTTGGTGAAGAAACAAGTTTTGCAGTGGGACAGCAAATATACGTGCATTCAGATTTTGTGGCTTTTTAGAATATATAGTGCGTTGAATGTTTTTTTTTTTTTTTTTCATGGAATTAATATTTTTTTTTTTTTTTTTACAAAAGCAGGTTATCTGTTTCACACTACAATTAGAATGTGTCGCACCTTAGACGTAGGTTCACTTAGTCACCCACCAATGATATCACCTTTATTTAGACTTACATGGAGAACTTGAAGTTCTCAGGGTACGCTTCTGTAGAGTGGTGTACATCCCGATGCATTTTGGGATAGTTGGTACGATCATGAAAACAAACATGTTTTACATACGGATCATTAACTATGTATACATAAATTTCGTGAATAAGGACGGACAGGGTAAAACCGCTTCTGTAATGATAGCTGGTTATATAATTTGGCCGCACAAATGGCCGTACTATAACTGAAAATAATGACATCGAATTGTTCGCTAATGAGATAAATTCAAAATTATTAAATTTATTCACAAAAAAAAGCATGCCAAGACATTTCTAGATCAGATATTCTCCAAAACCATTTGACGGAAATAATTCATCATCACGGGTTTTGAAAATTCGAAACTTATTTATGCGTAGGCCTAGGCGAATTTATAAATTATATTATTTTTATTATTATATTATATTATTATATTTATATTATGAGTATTATTTTACAGGCCGAAACTTCTGCTTCTGTGCGATGACAGAATCCGAAATATAGGCGGGAAAACATCACATCGACCTAAAATTTACTGCGTTTGCTAAGAGTAAATTTAGTACACGACATGACATAATAAAAATTAAGATCGAGTTGTTGAAAAAAAAATGTTTTATTAATTGCGTAATAATAACGAGATTAAAAATAGCACTCAAGACTAGAACTATAATTTTTCATATGATTTTCTGAAGGGAGATCTGATTACTCGACATTTCCTTGCTATTTTTTTCCATACTGACAATTTCTTTTTACGAGTAGTTTTACAAGGAAGCTGATCGTCGTTATCGTCTCCCTGAACTGTCGGTAATTTACTCGTAATCGATGTATCTTCGTCTTGTTCTTGCTCCGCGGTCACATTATTATTAGGATTAATCGCCATTGCTTGTTTTGTTTTGTCGTCATCACTATATTCATCTTCGTCGTCACTGTCCGGAAGTGGTTGAAAACTTGCCAGTAAAGTATCTAAATAAATGTCATATCTCTGTTTCGGTGTTAGCCCGTCATTTATGACTGGACAGTTACGATGTACGTCACTCAACATCGAAACAAACGGATTGCCAGGAGAATTCATTCCTCCGTTCCGTAATTTGTATTCTTTGTCACCATCTCCAAGTTTATGGAATGGGTTTAATGACGTAATAGGTATTTCGATATCGGAGCTAATGTAACCATGGACCAAGCAACATTCCTCGAAGTTGTCATCTGCGAGTGTTACATTATCATCTGATCTATCTGTATATTTCTCCTCCTCATCATCATCACTTTCTGGCAGAGGTAGAAAACTTGCCAGTAACGTGTTCAAATAAATGTCATATCGCTGTTTCGATGTTTCTTTTGTGCTTCGTGCTACATTCAGAATCGAATCAAACGGATTGCCCGGAGATTTTAACACTCTGTCCTCAAATCGAACATCTGTCTCTCCGTCTTCCAGCTTACGGAATGGGTTTAATGACGTCATTGTTACTTCGATATCAGAACCATGGATACAACATTCTTCAATGTTATCATGTACGAGTTCTCCCTCAATATCTAATCCATTTGTATTCTCCTTCCTTTCCCCACCCTCCTCATCCTCATCATCATTGTCATCACTTTCTGGCAAAGGTAGAAAACTTGCCCGCAATGTATTCAAATAAATGTCATATCGCTGTTTCGGTGTCAGTTCTCCATTTGTCTCTGATACTGAACATGAACTTTGGGCGACATCCAGCATCGAATCAAACGGATTTCCTGGTGATTTTATCACTCTGTCATCTAATTGGCCAACTGTCCCTCCGTCTTCCAGCTTACGGAATGGATTTAATGATGTCATAGGTACATCAATGTCAGAGCTACCGCCAATGTTTTCATCTAATATTTCTACCTCATCGTCTGACTCATTTGGATCCTTCTCAGTGTCATTGTTATAACTTTCTGGTTTAGGCAAACCACGTGACAGGTCATCTGCATAATTATCACATATCTGTTTTTGTGAGAGTTCTGTAATTTCACCTGAATTGGATGAATGTAAAATATCCCCTTCAAGTTCACTGAAGTGGTTCACTGAATGCGTGGTCTTCGTTATAGCAGTGTCCTCATTGGTTCCAACAATATGAGGACAACTTTTGTTCGAACTTGAAACATTTTGCTTGTGTACTGATGTTGCTATGGTGACTGACTTCATATCATCGAAAACTGTACTGGATGCAGCTCTGTGTTGATCGTGTTGAATTTCAGTGCCCGTATGACATGCATTAATGTCAACATTATCACCGTCAGCTGAACGATGTTGGACTTTCCGAACCTTCACTTGTTTGTAGTCATGACAACCACCTGAAAATGTCATCTCCTTGTCTTCCATCTCAATACACTGCTGCATTCTGTGGAAAAATATAAAACAAAAAAATGAAAATAATAAACTTTTTTGTAAAGACATATATCACACAACTTGTTGAAAATACAAATATGTTTTTATATTCGACATTGCATGTTAATGGTCGAATGTGATTATGGTTATTAAAACTATAAATATTTTTTAAACATGAATTTGTTGGACGGAAATGGAAAACTGAAAATACGCATAATCACCAAATATTATTGTGCATTCCAAAATAACAAATGTACAAGTGTAATAAAGAATTGATTTGTTTCAACAACATTTTCAGTTCATGTTAAAGTATAGTCTAGTCAACATTACAAACTGACACTCTGTCGTCCTTATTGATTGGTCAAACAGTATTTCTGCCATTAGCCCGACATATTTTTGCGCAGATACCATTTTTTACAATTGACGTGTTCATTCTAATAAAACGCGTTCGCATATGCGTGGATTTTACTTGCAATGCTACTTACCGAGCCATGTCACGACTGACCACTGAATCTACTGGGTAGGTCGTTCCTCGACGATATCTACGGTACATAACACGACTCGCAAAAATCAAACTCAGGGCAAACATTGTGATAATTCACTTAAAGTAGTCAAATGTTGATGTGACGATTGCAAAAACGATGCGTTCTCTTCGACTTGAGAGTAAATAGTGAAATGTTCGGCACCGAGGTTCCGCGGTTGGCAGGCGCTGAACAATGAAATGTGTTCGATTGAATCACGTGATCGGGCCGCGTCAACTTTACGCCATTCACAGCCGGCCGATCGTTCACGCTGTGTCGTCGGCAGATCAACGCAATAGAACAACCGAGTTTCGATCACATTCATAATGAACACATTTTGTAAAAATAGACAAACATAGAGATGTCTGACTGTGCTTGGGCTGATTTCGTAATAAATTTAATGTAATATGTTTGTGAAAATGCTGGATGTAAGCCAAGCAAAGTAAACAAAATTTTATGACGTCCAGTGAATCCACACATCATCACATTTTTGTTTCAGTCTGGGTTAACTTTCCTCGTGTTCCCGTTCTAGTCCCTGTTTGTTCAAACTTGTAAAACTAGCGTACGGCCGTGGATGGGTTCCACGGTCTCTGCAAGGAAGATGTATAATATTCTGTAACCACCGCAGTTTTAAGTAACACTCACGTAAAAATATCAGTATAGATACTGCAGATTGAAACTTTAACGTATAAGGTTCCAGCAAAATGCAACCATATATAGAGGTTTCATGAGATATTTCTAAACGAATACGACACCATGCAGTGGACGACGAATTTCTGTAAAGATAAACATTTACTGAAATTATGCCCAAATAAAGGAATGCTTGCTGTAAACAGTGAGCAGCATTTCTCTTGAAGTGAATTAAAACCACTAAAGCGGTACATGCATTTCTATGCCACGACTCCCTGACTTTAAATATAAATAATAAATAACAGCTGACTATTCTACCCAACACATTTATTTTGAAGTGTGAACCCTTATCAGTTTCTAGAGGAGATTGTTGACCACGTGATCCAGTGAGCAAACTTCTACTCCCAATTACCTACCCACGTCACGTGTTAAATAATGCATGTTCGTAAGCGGCATGTATTTGTTCATTCAAGAAATATACAGTATACACATTGCCGGGCGTGTATATTTCTAAAATGATCACATAATTGACACTACGCATGACTGTGATGCATAGCAACACATTCCAATACTGTATCTTCTCGTAATTGATGTTTTATTCATTATCCGGCATATACATATAGAATCAAATAAAAGTAAATTCATGTTCACGGCTTGCTACTGGAAAACGTTATAAGGACCGCAAGGGATGTTGGGAAAATTAATTTATAGTAAGAATACCTATTACATTGACTAAAAAATACATAGCCAAATAATATGTTAATTATCTAATTTGTACATTATTAAACAGTTTTGCACAATGCACAATCTCAACCGTATTATGTATCAACAAAAAAGAAAGGCAAACGTTATCTTAGCACAATCCAATGCGCCTGTTTAATGGGAATCACAAGTATGAGGTTTGACCTGGACGCGACTTGCACTGATTACAGCCAGTTACTCCGATACTTTCCAATCACCTATATATAGCTAATTAACGCTTGGTGACGTCTCTGTTTGTGATCATTGATCTGCACAACAGTCAAAGTCGCCGTCTTTGTTTATATGAGACCCATATATCTTGCTCATGCGTGGCGCGACGACTACCGCCCTTTAACATCTTTAGCTTGTTTCTTCTCTAAGTTTTAGAACGTGAATTCGGTCGAGCAGATAGATTCATTATTTATTAGATAGGGAACAAATATTTTAGGTGCAAACCACTCTGGCGACGAGTGCACTATATTTTAATAACATATTTCATATATAGGGTATATAAAATAAAGTAATCAGTTGAATATTTTTTGCAATCAACGGTCAGCAAAAAAAATGTATAATCTATACGACATTTTTTTTAATTTTTGATAAACATTTTCAAATCCGATCTGAATTACTGAAATATCAGGGTTGGTATGTGAAGACAATTTTGATTAACTCTGATAAAATAATAATGTACCATTTGAAATCCCGCCAACATTGTCCCGCATTCAATTGGCACTTTTATTAACGAATCGCAAATCAACTGGTGTATGATGGGTAATTGGGACAAGTGTGACGTGTCGCACATGAACGACAACTTGGAAGGTAAACTTTATATGTCAATGGTAAACGTATGACACGGAGAGATAAACGAAAAATAGTGGTTACCGAACGACTGAAAATACATTGACATTACCAAACCGATAGATCAACGCCACGTAAATTTGCACGAATCTGCTATTTGTCGGGTACCTGTTGAGAAAATCTTTTTCTATAGTTTCAGAAATATCATTATCCACAACACCAGATATGAAAGTGAGACGACTTAGAGGCGAATAGATTTAGTCACTTAAATGTTGGTGAAGCCGTACATTCCTTGAAGCTTACATTGTTATAGCGCCACCTTGTGTCAACTATTATTGATACGTTTTTATCATTCGCCACAATCATTAACCCTGTTGTCCCAATACTAGTATATTTCTATTGTTTAATAAAGATTACGTATTAACCAAATTACTAATTATCATATTACTACTAATGAATATCTAATTTCCAAAAATAAAATATCAATAATGAAACACGGCTATTTTATATATATGCTTTCGAGAATTACTAAATAAGTGTAAGTATTTCTAAACAGAGTGTACTCAGTCAAAGTAATATTGTAGAATATGGATACAATTTGATTCTCAGCAAACGTTAAAATAAGGGTTACTTATGTATGTGACCGTATCCCAAAATGTCAAGCGATTCAATAAAATAAGAGATTAGCGGGGAATTCCATTCTGTAAATAGGTGGTGAAGGTGGGAAGGGGGGGGGGGGGTTAAATTGTGCGCATTTGGTGAGGAAACAAGTCTTGCAGTGGGACAGCAAAGCTGTATGCATATACGTGCATTCAGATTTTGTGTCTTTTTGAAATATATTGTGCGTTGAATGGTTTGTTTTTTTGGGATTAATATTTTTTTTACAAAAGCAGGATATGTGTTTCACACTACAATTAGAATGTGTCGCACCTTGGACGTAGTCACCCACCAATGATATCACCTTTATCTAGACTTACATGAAGAAGTTCTCAGGGCACGCTTCTGTAGAGTTGTGTGCATCCCGATGCATTATGGGATATGTGTTACGATCATGAAAATAAATATGTTTTACATACGGGTCATTAACTATGTATACATAAATTTCGTGAATAAGGACGGACAGGGTAAAACCGCTTCTGTAATTATAGCTGGTTATATAATTTCACAGCAAAAATAACCGTACTATAACTGAAAATAATGACATCGAAGTGTTCGCTAATGAGACAAATTCAAAATTATTAAATTTATTCACAAAAAAAAGCATGCCAAGACATTTCTAGATCAGATATTCTCCAAAATCATCTGACCGAAATACTTCATCATCACGGGTTTTTGAAAATTCGAAACTTATTTATGCATAGGCCTAGGCGAATTTATAAATTATATTATTTTTATTATTATATTATATTATTATATTTATATTATGAGTATTATTTTACAGGCCGAAACTTTGCTTCTGTGCGATGACAGAATCCGAAATATAGGCGGGAAATCACCACATCGACCTAAAATTTACTGCGTTTGCTAAGACTAAATTTAGTACACGACATGACATAAAAAAACTTAAGATCGAGTTGTTGAAAAAAAAAACTGTTTTATTAATAGCGTAATAATAACGAAAATAACAATAGCACTCAAGACTAGCACTATAATTTTTCATATGATTTTCTGAAGGGAGATCTGATTACTCGACATTTCCTTGCTATTTTTTTCCATACTGACAATTTCTTTTTACGAGTAGTTTTACAAGGAAGCTGATCGTCGATATCGTCTTCCTGAACTGTCGGTAATTTACACGTAATCGATGGATTTTCGTCTTGTTCTTGCTCCGCGGTCGAATTGTTGTTAGGATCAATCGCCATTGCTTGTTTTGTTTTGTCGTCGTCACTATATACATATTCGTCGTCACTGACCGGAAGTGGTTGAAAACTTGCCAGTAAAGTATCTAAATAAATGTCATATCTCTGTTTCGGTGTCAACCCGTCATTTATGACTGGACAGGTACGATGTACGTCACTCAACATCGAAACAAACGGATTGCCAGGAGATTTTACCACTCTGTCATCTATTTGGCCACTTTTTTCAACGTCTCCAAGTTTACGGAATGGGTTTAATGACGTAATAGGTATTTCGATATCGGAGCTATTGTAATCATGGACCCAGCAACATTCCTCGAAGTTGTCATCTGCGAGTGTTACATTATCATCTGATCTATCTGTATATTTCTCCTCATCATCACTTTCTGGCAGAGGTAGAAAACTTGCCAGTAACGTGTTCAAATAAATGTCATATCGCTGTTTCGATGTTTCTTTTGTGCTTCGTGCTACATTCAGAATCGAATCAAACGGATTGCCCGGAGATTTTAACACTCTGTCCTCAAATCGAACATCTGTATCTCCGTCTTCCAGCTTACGGAATGGGTTTAATGACGTCATTGTTACTTCGATATCAGAACCATGGATACAACATTCTTCAATGTTATCATGTACGAGTTCTCCCTCAATATCTAATCCATTTGTATTCTCCTTCCTTTCCCCACCCTCCTCATCCTCATCATCATTGTCATCACTTTCTGGCAAAGGTAGAAAACTTGCCTGCAATGTATTCAAATAAATGTCATATCGCTGTTTCGGTGTCAGTTCTCCATTTGTCTCTGATACTGAACATGAACTTTGGGCAACATTCAGCATCGAATCAAACGGATTTCCTGGTGATTTTATCACTCTGTCATCTAATTGGCCAACTGTCCCTCCGTCTTCCAGCTTACGGAATGGATTTAATGATGTCATAGGTACATCAATGTCAGAGCTACCGCCAATGTTTTCATCTAATATTTCTACCTCATCGTGTGACTCATTTGGATCCTTCTCAGTGTCATTGTTATAACTTTCTGGTTTAGGCAAACCACGTGACAGGTCATCTGCATAATTATCACATATCTGTTTTTGTGAGAGTTCTGTAATTTCACCTGAATTGGATGAATGTAAAATATCCCCTTCAAGTTCACTAAAGTGGTTCATTGAATGCGTGGTCTTCGTTATAGCAGTGTCATCATTGATTCCAACAATATGAGGACAACTTTTGTTCGAACTTGAAACATTTTGCTTGTGTACTGATGTTGCTATGGTGACTGACTTCATATCATCGAAAACTGTACTGGATGCAGCTCTGTGTTGATCGTGTTGAATTTCAGTGCCCGTATGACATGCATTAATGTCAACATTATCACCGTCAGCCGAACGATGTTGGACTTTCCGAACCTTCACTTGTTTGTAGTCATGACAACCACCTGAAAATGTCATCTCTTTGTCTTCCATCTCAATACACTGCTGCATTCTGTGGAAAAATATAAAACAAAAAAATGAAAATAATAAACTTTTTTGTAAAGACATATATCACACAACTTGTTGAAAATACAAATATGTTTTTATTTTCGACACTGCATGTTAATGGTCGAATGTGATTATGGTTATTAAAACTATAAATATTTTTTAAACATGAATTTGTTGGACGGAAATGGAAAACTGAAAATACGCATAATCACCAAATATTATTGTGCGTTCCAAAATAACCAATGTACAAGTGTAATAAAGAATTGATTTGTTTCAACAACATTTTCAGTTCATGTTAAAGTATAGTCTAATCAACATTACAAACTGACACTCTGTCGTCCTTATTGATTGGTCAAACAGTATTTCTGCCATTAGCCCGACATATTTTTGCGCAGATACCATTTTTTACAATTGACGTGTTCATTCCCAAACTAATAAAACGCGTTCGCATATGCGTGGATTTTACTTGCAATGCTACTTACCGAGCCATGTCACGACTGACCACTGAATCTACTGGGTAGGTCGTTCCTCGACGATATCTACGGTACATAACACGACTCGCAAAAATCAAACTCAGGGCAAACATTGTGATAATTCACTTAAAGTAGTCAAATGTTGATGTGACGATTGCAAAAACGATGCGTTCTCTTCGACTTGAGAGTAAATAGTGAAATGTTCGGCACCGAGGTTCCGCGGTTGTCAGGCGCTGAACAATGAAATGTGTTCGATTGAATCACGTGATCGGGCCGCGTCAACTTTACGCCATTCACAGCCGGCCGATCGTTCACGCTGTGTCGTCGGCAGATCAACGCAATAGAACAACCGAGTTTCGATCACATTCATAATGAACACATTTTGTAAAAATAGACTAACATAGAGATGTCTGACTGTGCTTGGGCTGATTTCGTAATAAATTTAATGTAATATGTTTGTGAAAATGCTGGATGTAAGCCAAGGAAAGTAAACAAAATTTTATGACGTCCAGTGAATCCACACATCATCACATTTTTGTTTCAGTCTGGGTTAACTTTCCTCGTGTTCCCGTTCTAGTCCCTGTTTGTTCAAACTTGTAAAACTAGCGTACAGCCGTGGATGGGTTCCACGGTCTCTGCAAGGAAGATGTATAATATTCTGTAACCACCGCAGTTTTAAGTAACACTCACATAAAAATATCAGTATAGATACTGCAGATTGAAACTTTAACGTATAAGGTTCCAGCAAAATTCAACCATATATAGAGGTTTCATGAGATATTTCTAAACGAGTACGACACCATGCAGTGGACGACGAATTTCTGTAAAGATAAACATTTACTGAACTTATGCCAAAATAAAGGAATGCTTGCTGTAAACAGTGAGCAGCATCTCTCTTGAAGTGAATTAAAACCACTAAAGCGGTACATGCATTTCTATGCCACGACTCCCTGACTTTAAATATAAATAATAAATAACAGCTGACTATTCTACCCAACACATTTATTTTGAAGTGTGAACCCTTATCAGTTTCTAGAGGAGATTGTTGACCACGTGATCCAGTGAGCAAACTTCTACTCCCAATTACCTACCCACGTCACGTGTTAAGTAATGTATGTTCGTAAGCGGCATGTATTTGTTCATTCAAGAAATATACAGCATACACATTGCCGGGCGTGCATATTTCTAAAATGATCACATAATTGACACTACGCATGACTGTGATGCATAGCAACACATTCCAATACTGTATCTTCTCGTAATTGATGTTTTATTCATTATCCGGCATATACATATAGAATCAAATAAAAGTAAATTCATGTTCACGGCTTGCTACTGGAAAACGTTATAAGGACCGCAAGGGATGTTGGGAAAATTAATTTATAGTAAGAATACCTATTACATTGACTAAAAAATACATAGCCAAATAATATGTTAATTATCTAATTTGTACATTATTAAACAGTTTTGACTACTCCAAGATCTGATAATTAAACTAATTTTAATGAAGCTGAGTACACACATGTATGCACAATCTCAACCGTATTATGTATCAACAAAAAAGAAAGGCAAACGTTATCTTAGCACAATCCAATGCGCCTGTTTAATGGGAATCACAAGTATGAGGTTTGACCTGGACGCGACTTGCACTGATTACAGCCAGTTACTCCGATACTTTCCAATCACCTATATATAGCTAATTAACGCTTGGTGACGTCTCTGTTTGTTTGTGATCATTGATCTGCAAAACAGTCAAAGTCGCCGTCTTTGTTTATATGAGACCCATATATCTTGCTCATGCGTGGCGCGACGACTACCGCCCTTTAACATCTTTAGCTTGTTTCTTCTCTAAGTTTTAGAACGTGAATTCGGTCGAGCCGATAGATTCATTATTTATTAGATAGGGAACAAATATTTTAGGTGCAAACCACTCTGGCGACGAGTGCACTATATTTTAATAACATATTTCATATATAGGGTATATAAAATAAAGTAGTCAGTTGAATATTTTTTGCAATCAACGGTCAGCAAAAAAAATGTATAATCTATACGACATTTTTTTTAATTTTTGATAAACATTTTCAAATCCGATCTGAATTACTGAAATATCAGGGTTGGTATGTGAAGACAATTTTGATTAACTCTGATAAAATAATAATGTACCATTTGAAATCCCGCCAACATTGTCCCGCATTCAATTGGCACTTTTATTAACGAATCGCAAATCAACTGGTGCATGATGGGTAATTGGGACAAGTGCGACGTGTCGCACATGAACGACAACTTGGAAGGTAAACTTTATATGTCAATGGCAAACGTATGACACGGAGAGATAAACGAAAAATAGTGGTTACCGGACGACTGAAAATACATTGACATTACCAAACCGATAGATCAACGCCACGTAAATTTGCACGAATCTGCTATTTGTCGGGTACCTGTTAAGAAAATCTTTTTCTATAGTTTCAGAAATATCATTATCCACAACACCAGATATGAAAGTGAGACGACTTAGAGGCGAATAGATTTAGTCACTTAAATGTTGGTGAAGCCGTACATTCCTTGAAGCTTACATTGTTATAGCGCCACCTTGTGTCAACTATTATTGATACGTTTTTATCATTCGCCACAATCATTAACCCTGTTGTCCCAATACTAGTATATTTCTATTGTTTAATAAAGATTACGTATTAACCAAATTACTAATTATCATATTACTACTAATGAATATCAAATTTCCAAAAATAAAATATCAATAATGAAACACGGCTATTTTATATATATGCTTTCGAGAATTACTAAATAAGTGTAAGTATTTCTAAACAGAGTGTACTCAGTCAAAGTAATATTGTAGAATATGGATACAATTTGATTCTCAGCAAGCGTTAAAATAAGGGTTACTTATGTATGTGACCGTATCCCAAAATGTCAAGCGATTCAATAAAATAAGAGATTAGCGGAGAATTCCATTCTGTAAATAGGTGGCGAAGGTGGGAAGAGGGGGGGGGGTTAAATTGTGCGCATTTGGTGAGGAAACAAGTCTTGCAGTGGGACAGCAAAGCTGTATGCATATACGTGCATTCAGATTTTGTGTCTTTTTGAAATATATTGTGCGTTGAATGGTTTGTTTTTTTGGGATTAATATTTTTTTTACAAAAGCAGGATATGTGTTTCACACTACAATTAGAATGTGTCGCACCTTGGACGTAGTCACCCACCAATGATATCACCTTTATCTAGACTTACACGGAGAAGTTCTCAGGGCACGCTTCTGTAGAGTTGTGTGCATCCCGATGCATTATGGGATATGTGTTACGATCATGAAAATAAATATGTTTTACATACGGGTCATTAACTATGTATACATAAATTTCGTGAATAAGGACGGACAGGGTAAAACCGCTTCTGTAATTATAGCTGGTTATATAATTTGACCGCAAAAATGGCCGTACTATAACTGAAAATAATGACATCGAAGTGTTCGCTAATGAGACAAATTCAAAATTATTAAATTTATTCACAAAAAAAAGTATGCCAAGACATTTCTAGATCAGATATTCTCCAAAAACATCTGACCGAAATACTTCATCATCACGGGTTTTTGAAAATTCAAAACTTATTTATGCATAGGCCTAGGCGAATTTATAAATTATATTATTTTTATTATTATATTATTTTATTATATTTATATTATGAGTATTATTTTACAGACCGAAACTTTGCCTCTGTGCGATGACAGAATCCGACATATAGGCGGGAAAACACCACATCGACCTAAAATTTACTGCGTTTGCTAAGACTAAATTTAGTACACGACATGACATAAAAAAAAACTTAAGATCGAGTTGTTGAAAAAAAACTGTTTTATTAATAGCGTAATAATAACGAAAATAACAATAGCACTCAAGAATAGCACTATAATTTTTCATATGATTTTCTGAAGGGAGATCTGATTACTCGACATTTCCTTGCTATTTTTTTCCATACTGACAATTTCTTTTTACGAGTAGTTTTACAAGGAAGCTGATCGTCGATATCGTCTTCCTGAACTGTCGGTAATTTACTCGTAATCGATGGATCTTCGTCTTGTTCTTGCTCCGCGGTCACATTATTATTAGGATTAATCGCCATTGCTTGTTTTGTTTTGTCGTCGTCACTATATATATATTCGTCGTCGCTGACCGGAAGTGGTTGAAAACTTGCCAGTAAAGTATCTAAATAATTGTCATATCTCTGTTTCGGTGTCAGTCCGTCATTTATGACTGGACAGGTACGATGTACGCCATTCAACATCGAAACAAACGGATTGCCAGGAGATTTTACCACTCTGTCATCTATTTGGCCACTTTTTTCAACGTCTCCAAGCTTACGGAATGGGTTTAATGATGTAATAGGTATTTCGATATCGGAGCTATTGTAACCATGGACCAAGCAACATTCCTCGAAGTTGTCATCTGTGAGTGTTACATTATCATCTGATCTATCAGTATATTTCTCCTCATCATCATCACTTTCTGGCAGAGGTAGAAAACTTGCCTGTAACGTGTTCAAATAAATGTCATATCGCTGTTTCGATGTTTCTTTTGTGCTTCGTGCTACATTCAGAATCGAATCAAACGGATTGCCCGGAGATTTTAACACTCTGTCCTCAAATCGAACATCTGTCTCTGCGTCTTCCAGCTTACGGAATGGGTTTAATGACGTCATTGTTACTTCGATATCGGAACCATGGATACAACATTCTTCAATGTTATCATGTACGAGTTCTACCTCAATATCTAATCCATTTGTTTTCTCCTTCCTTTCCCCATCCTCCTCATCCTCATCCTCATTGTCATCACTTTCTGGCAAAGGTAGAAAACTTGCCTGCAATGTATTCAAATAAATGTCATATCGCTGTTTCGGTGTCAGTTCTTCATTTGTATCTGATACTGAACATGAACATTGGGCGATATTCAGCATCGAATCAAACGGATTGCTCGGTGATTTTATCACTCTGTCATCTAATTGGCCAACTATACCTCCGTCTTCCAGCTTACGGAATGGATTTAATGACGTCATAGGTACATCGATGTCAGAGCTACCGCCCATATTTTCATTTAATATTTCTACCTCATCGTCTGACTCATTTGGATCCTTCTCAATGTCATTGTTATAACTTTCTGGTTTAGGCAAACCACGTGACATGTCATCTGCATAATTATCACATATCTGTTTTTTGTGAGAGTTCTGTAATTTCACCTGAATTGGATGAATGTAAAATGTCCCCTTCAAGTTCAATGAAGTGGTTCACTGAATGCATAGTCTTCGTTATAGCAGTGCCATCATTGATTCCAACAATATGAGGACAACTTTTGTTCGAACTTGAGACATTTTGGTTGTGTACCAACGTTGCTATGGTGATTGACTTCATATCATCGAAAACTGTACTGGATACAGTTCTGTGTTTATCGTGTTGAATTTCAGTGCCCGTATGACATACATTAATGCCAATATTATCACCGGCAGCAGGACGATGTTGGACTTTCCGAACCATCACTTGTTCGTAGTCATGACTACCACTTGAAAATGTCATCTCCTTGTCTTGCATCTCAGTACACTGCTGCATTCTGTGTGAAAAATATAAAACAAAAAATTGAAAAGAATACACTTTTTTTGTGAAAGTCATATATCACACAACTTGTTGAAAATACAAATATATTTTATATTCGATACTGCATGTTAATGGTCGAATGTGATTATGGTTATTAAAACTATAAATATTTTTTAAACAGTATTTGTTGGACGGAAATGGAAAAGTAAAAATACGCATAATCATTATTTATTATTGTGCGTTCCAAAATAACCAATGTACAAGTGTAATAACATTTTCAGTTCATGTTAAAGTATAGTCTAGTCAACATACAATATTAAATGATATTACAAAGTGACACACGTCGTCCTTATTGATTGGTTCAATAGTATTTCTACCATTAGCCCGACATACTTTTGCGCAGATATCATTTTACAAGTGATGTGTTCACTCCTAAACTAATAAAACGCGTTCGCATATGCGTGGATTTTACTTGCAATGCTACTTACCGAGCCATGTCACGATTGACCACTGAATCAACTGGGTAGATCGTTCCTCGACGATATCTACGGTACATAACACGACTCGCAATAATCAAACTCAGGGCAAACATTGTGATAATTCACTAAAAGTGGTCAAATAATGATGGGATGATCGGCAAAACGATGCGTTCTCTTCGACTTCAGAGTAAATAGTGAAATATTCTACGCCGAGGTTCCGCGGTTGCCAAGAGATGAACAATGAAATATGTTCGATTAAGTCACGTGACTCGGCCGCGTCAACTTTGTGCCACTCACAGCTGGCCAATTGTTCACGCTGCGTCGCCGACAGGTCCACGCAATAGAACAACCAAGTTTCAGTAACACTCAACATGGGTGGGGGTCAGAGAGGGTGGTCGTCCCCCTCGAAAAAAATGTTGGAGGGGCGTCGCCCCTTCGAAAATCTATCTGAAATATTTTGTGTTAGCAAAATTTGCCCCTCAAAATGCAGGAAAGGGCGTTTCAGAGGGTCTATATTTCAAAAGTGTCAATAGGGAGTATGCCCCTGGACCCCCCAAGTAAGCTCGCGCCCCTCTGCATAATAAACACATTTTGTAAAAACAGACAAAAATAGTGGTGTCTGATTGTACCTAGGTTCACAATTGAACCGATTTATTTGTCTTTCGCAGAAAATATCTGATTTTGTATTTTAAATTTTAACTGAAATGTATTTGTGAAAATGGTGTATTTGTACCTGTGCCGAGTGTACAACATATTGTGATATTAAGAGTTTACACATCATATTTCGTCATAGGCCCAGTTCACATTTCCATTGGGTTCTACTAATTCCTGCCCGGGGCTAAAATACTGTTATAAAGATATATTAAAATAGCAAGGACCATGAATTTCACTAACAACAAAAACAAGCCAGTAGTCTGGCTGGAGATCCGCTCCGCTCAAAAACAAGCAACATGTTTTCGGCTGTTGCTATGGTAGGACATGAACGTGTAGCTAACTTCGGTTTATAACTAAAATTGGGCCCCGTATACAAAGTTCGCAAAACACATTCAGTCTTTAGAAGTCATTATACTTTAGTGCTTTAGTACGTATTCTGCTGTTATATTTATTATTCCAACAGTTTTGCGATAGTATTTTCTAGATTGAATGCAGCATTTACAGTTCATTCACGTGCGGCAGCACGAAATTTTACGTGGAGGGGCGAGATTTGCTCACCAACCTTACTAGGAAGTCCGGGCATACTGCCCCTTAACAATTAGGAAATCCACTATTTCCTGCATTTTAAGGGACAAATTTTGCTGACACAAAGGGTTGCAGCTTGATTTTGGAAGTGCGATTTGTATCTGGTCAATGCGCATCAATTAAAGAAATGCCTCACGAATTTGTAATCCCCGTCGGATTACGTCCTCCATGCGTGTGTCTATCGTCATATACTAGTATATCTCGGGCATGCATGGAGCAATTTTGTTCAAAATTGGTACAAAGACAAGATGGGATACATGGTTTTTCTTTTGGTTGAATTTTGACCGACTGGCGCCCCCCCAAAAAAACATACACCAAAAATAATTATTTTAACATGCCATAAACCATTTCTCAGACATACTTTGACCAATCTCATTCAAACTAGGTAAGGACATTACTCACTTGGGTTACTGAATCACGTTATTTTGTTTCTTAGTTTGATTCAAAATAGCTGATGACCATTTTTTTTCGAGGCCTGAAATATATTCACGTCTATTTTATTGAATTTTTGACTGATTTGTGGCCATTTTTTGGAAAAAAAACCCCACAGAAAATAAATATTTGAACATGTGATAAACTGTTTATCATGCATGCCTCAAATGATCTCATTCAAACATGGCATTGACATCACTTGTGGCAGGTTACTGATGCAAGTCATCTTTTTCTTGTATTCAGAATTTTTTGACAATTTTGCTGAATGTACTATAGATACAAAAACAATATTACCGGTGTATTAATTGGTTTCAATGACCTTTGACAGACTGGTAGCTACTATTATTGTCTCCCAGAACACCAAACAAAAATTCAGTTTTCTCAGGCACGCCAGGGCCAATTTCATTCAAGCTTTATATGAACATCAAAACAAGCAGCCTCTCGTCTGAGATATCATTAGAAAATGAACAAATCTGAGAGCTCTATCTGAGGTACCTACATGTATAACATCCAAGCAATCAGACTTTTAACAAGAATTCGAAAATATCACTTTCTGGTATTACCAAAAATGACATTATTCATCAAAACTAGATAATTGAAGATATCATCACAAAAGGAACAAATCTGAGAGAGGTGTACCGGAGGTACTTGTATGTATAGTATCAAAAGCAATCAGACTTGCAGTTTTTAGCAAGAAATTGAAAATATCACTTTTGGGCAAAAATATTCACCAAAATTGAAGAAATGAAGATATCACCACGAAATGAACAAATCTAAAAAAGGTCTCCACCAAGTATCAAAGCAATAGGAATCATAGTTTTCATGAAGAAATCGAAAAAGTAAAAACGGACACTGACGATGATGGACAATCACTCGTATGATAAGCTCCGCTCGACAAATTCCAAATTCGACAGCAAAAAAGGGAGGAATATGAATGAATGCACACACGTTTTTTTTTTTATTTGATTAAAACTGGTCACCCGGTTTTGTGTGATATGAGAATGATCTTATTCCAGGGAGTCACTTTGACCTAACAAAACTGAACAGCGACTTTGTCATTGATAATGACTTGTTTTATTTGGTTTGTGCCAAACAGCATTGTTGTGGTAAATTTCACGACTAGAAACAAATTTGTTTTTTTAAGTATAGCTCCATTTGTTGGTAATATATGTGCTTATTGAAGTAAATGATAGAAGTGTGTAAAAGTAAGTCATATTTTAATGATAATGAAAAATAACGTAATACAATTGGTGTACTGTGTACATGTTTTTAATTTCATGACTTATAAAAGAAACAGAAGCCCACATACATTGTGTTTTGTCCAACACATGCAAGTAAATATTCTGTGATGTGTGAGTTTTTGTAATGTCACTTTAAAATACAAAATATAATTCCTGTGAAATTACACTACATGCAAATCACAATAAAATACTTGTTAAAATAAAATGTAGACGTTTTTTTTTCCACAAAAACAAAGATTACATTTAATGTCACAGAGCATCAAGATATTACTCGTAAAAAAATTCAGGATTTTAATCAATGATTTGGTAAAAATGAAAGGATGGTGGTCGTCGCACCGCCCATGTGCAACGTTTTTGTTGATTAATATTATGTTTCCCACAATTCAATGTGCTCTTCAAATAGAAAGTTTTGACCATCGGGCGACATGTACTAATTATCATTGATGACTTTTTCAATACCTTCCAATCAGCAAAGAAATTAGCAAGTTAATACTTTGTAACGTTCTAGTTTGTATTCTTTGGTCTTTGCATCAGTCAAAGTCGCCATCTTTATTCATACGAGTCCCAAATCTCACACATGCATGGCGTGACGACCACCAATCTTTAAAATGAATCTGCTCTAGTAAAAACTACAAATGAGACAATTTGCTACTGTAGAAAGCTTAATTTTCATTTTGAGAAAATTTTGAAAGTATTTTGTTTTCAGTGGATTATATATTTGCTTACTGTTTTATAAAACTTTAATTTCACAAGAAACAAATTTTTGCAAATCATTGAAAATCATGAAAATTTTTTAGCAGTAAAAATCTGGGGTTGTCAGACAGCGACTTTGACAAAATTTTTTATTAAAGGGGAACCGCTCAATCCCATGGATTGCACCATGTGCTCATGGGTAATATACTCCGCCTCTGTCCACTAAGCAAATGAATTAATAATGCTTATTATGCTCACTTACTTAAATTGTAATTGACAGGCATTTTGCATACATTAGCCACCATTTTAAAAATCAGGATTTTTAATTGTTGTGGCACGTTTCGACCGAAAACAACAACATTTATACATTGAAAGCCCAACCAGATGAGTGTAATCGCTAGCGTACATATTCATGTCCCTGTAGAAAAGTATTTGGAATCATAGCTTGATCTCTAAACATCGTAAATGGCACATTTCCCGGAGCTCCCGCCACAATGTGAGCGGCTTGGTTCGGATTAACATACTAATAGCGGTGGCCATCTTGCCCCTATTTATAGTATCGGTTCCCCTTTAACAAATGACATAAAATCATCAAATCATGAAAATTTGTATCAGCGAAAATAAAGCAGTTTATAGTATTTGCTCATTAAGTCAGGCATGATTATGAAATTAACAAATATTTGTACACATGTTAACGTGTTTTGGTTCTGTAGACATCCGTATTTCAGTAGTCACTGACATTGTAATATACAAAAGTTTTTTAATTTTTGTCAGATTCATTTTCTGACTTGCTTTATAAAAAAAGATAAATAATAAGTTGTTTATCCTTCTTGTTGTATAAATGGATTGGCTATTGCTTCCATACCATCCGCTGGGCATATAAGAACTACTGATGTACCACGACATACTACTAAACCCAACTGTCTGGTTTCTTCTAATAATTTATATGGGTCATCTGGATCTGGAGAAAAATAGAACAATATTTTTATTATTAATACATGGTCTTACATTTCCTTAATTTCACACTCAGCGTGCTCTCAAAATTGTTTGTGTGCACGTGCAAGGAAATGTAATTACGAACAGAATACTAGAAATGGCGAACATTCCCCAAACATGTACATCATAATATGGCTTCTGTAAAAGTCCAAATATGAACCACGGTTTATATTACAATGTATCAATTCCAAAATTTGGGTCAAAAGCTCAAGTTTAGGGTGTGGTTTATAATACGTATATATTACAATCACTAAATAGGCGTGGTCATTTTTTTCCACAACACATGCACAAAATAAACAATATGCCAGTACATAGTGGCATACGATATATCTCTTTTTGGAGGATGTGGTGGCACTGAAAAGGGCCTTTATGTTATGATTTTAGAAAAACCAACTCAGTCTTCATCGCTGTCACTGTCAAATAATATGGTGATTTCCTCGACAAGTGCTTTGTAGTATTTTTCATCAGTATCCAATTCTTCGTAAACAGCGTCTTGAAAGATGCAGCTATCTGGATATAATATCATTCTTCTATAAACATAAACAATACTCACCTCTAACAAATTCTGTTGTTCCATCTATCACAAGATTTAACAATGGATCATATCCTTTCAGTATACCACTTGCTAAGACACAAAGATGATTAAAATTCGTATTACCGTACTCTATGAGAAGTGCATAATGATAAGGTACTGCAACTATTGATGATAATTGATTTTTTCAAAAAAAATCTGAAGTTTGTCAATAGCTTTGATAAGCTCACAGAAGATACATTAGTGGTAGGAAATAACTTTCCACCAAAACAAATTCAACCTAATGTAAATGGTTATGAAAACCATGCATACTATGCAATTCAACTAAATGCATTGTAAAATCAACCGATGCCATATAATTGCATGCACCATACTTGTACTGAATTTCTCTCCCACAATGCATTACCATACTTGTCTGATTTAGTGCTCAGGGTACTCAGCTCAAAAGAATCATGTTTTTTTTTCTCGAAAAATTGGCCAAATTGTGCCATAGTTGAGAAAATAATACGACTTTCATTGGGGGGGGGGGTAAATAAAATGCAAAATGAGTTGCACCTTCATTGATTTGTACAACACAATGACGAAACAGAAATTGTCACAAAAAATATGCACATTTTATCACAATGTTATTTACAATCCATCAGAATTTACGTTGTATAAATTATTAGGGACCTTGAGAAAACAGTCAAAAGACAAAATCTTCATCAGTATTTTTGATCATCTGCAAACTTGCTGCAAAACAATTTCTAGCATTAGGTTTTTCTGCATGATTTGACCTTGTGACAACGCCCTTTGACTTGACAGGTCAAGTCTGTTATTAATCAATCAGAATGCTGTCTGTTACGGACACGATTTTCTGGCAATTTCCACATATTGGTGATGATATTTTGTGCAATGCAATGCGGAAGTAAATTACTGATGATTAAAATACAATTTCAGTGGCAGTGGTTTACAATTTCTGAAAGGTAATCTTACGAGTGGAAGAAGTAGTTAACACCTTGCGTGACTATAAACAGGTCACATTCAGTTCTTTCATTTAATTCCGATTATAATGGTAAACTTATTTTTAAAGTATTTTGAAAACTTTCATTTTTTTCTAACAGTTAATTTTTCTTTGAATGTGATTTGTATTCATGTTTTGTACAGTGATGTGTGATGCAGTGAACATCATTTAAGAAAATTTGTATTATTATTATGTTGAATTGTAGTTTAGAGACCATTCGTAGTAGTTACAATGTACACTAATTATTCAGAAAATTAAAACGATATTCAATGACTAGATTCTGTGACGTGACGATTTAATTTGGGACATTTAGAAAGGAGTGGGTGCTTAGTCGAACATGACCCCCAAACGGCAGAAAAGTGGGGGGGGGGGCACTTAGTCGAATATGAGCGCTAAATCGGACGAGTACAGTAGTATCATAACTATGAAGCCTGATGTATGAATCAAGCTAATAAATTGTATGATTTCTATTCTTTATACTATTATAATCTTACCTTCTCTCCCACCTTGGAATTTTACTCTGATTGGTTTATCAATAAACTTTGACAGATCTAAAATGCTTTCTTTTTTCTTCTTTTCTTTGTCCTGGATAAAACAAAAATGATTTAAAATTTTTATAAACAGATGAGATCTCATGAGTGAACCTACAATAGAAAATATATCACCTCTTTGACTGCCAGATATTTTTCTTACCCAAAATTGAGTGCAAATATTTTCAGTTTTTGTAAAATTTTCACTGAATTTCATCATCATTGTGGACCACACAGACGGTTTCAGACATTGCTTTTAGTTTTTGACCCAAAAAGTTTGTCATGTGGGGAGAAGTGTACACAATCATTTTGTTGTTGCTGCCAAAAGTTGGCACTCAACATACCAGTAAAGTGAGAGGGTCGTCACTTGCGCAAGCACGGGAATTGAGTCCCAAGCAACGATAACACACACTAATATCGCAAAGGCTCATGGGTAGACGCTTGTTTGTAAACAATGACACGCTATGACCATCTGATGCATGCGCAGGTGACAACTCCCCCTGCTTTAACCTTTTCCCCACCAGACTTTCTTTCCCAAATCTTTTCACACTTTTTCTATGCATGCATGCTCAATATTTCTGGAAATGAACTCTAATTTTGAAGCAAACAGACAAAATTTGAGTAAATTTTTGGTTTTTACTCAAAAAAATTGGCTATTTTTGTCCTAATCTTTTGACTGGAAGTACAGACTTTAAACAGGACTATTTTGTGACGAAAAGAGGGAATTGGTTGTAAAATGACAGTCTCTGTTGGTAATTATTCAAAGTGATCTCTCACATTGTATGAGCTAAATACCAGACATCCCCCCAAAAAAGAGTTGAATATTTGCATTTGCAGAAGAAAGCAATGACATATTTAAATGTGTCAATTAAAGTTGGTTAGTTTGATGATAGATTACAGTAGAGTGGTGTTCTTGCTGGTTGTATGATGGCTGATACAAGACATTCATGTTTAAAATCCATTATGACTGACACTCATATGACATTATACAAACTTGAATCGGCTTATTTTTGAATTACATATTGATATACAGCCCTGGAACAGTATTCATTTAAACCAAACCTGGTTCTAGAACTGCGGAAACACTTGATTTTAATGAGTTTTTAGAACTAAAATGGTCGTATATACACATATATGCTAAACTAAATTGAAAATATCATTGTGGAATCTAGTGTGCATCACTAAAAAATTTAGGTTCTGGCAGTTACAGTATGAGTTGGTTTATATTTTTTTTATTCAAAACAGTGCATACCAATTTGTTGGGCATCCACCTTATAAAGCAGGATCCAAGGCGGTGTTGAGTGGATAGCCGATGACTGAATAACGTTCACTCTGACAACGACGGCCATCCAAAGTAATATTCAAGTTATAACAGACAAGCGCTACGCCTATTTAGGCCCGACCGACTTAATTTTATGGATGACATCCGCGCGCATTAGTTTTCGCCTGTTCGTAAAAAAAAAAAAAAAAAAAAAATCTCCGACGATGAGTCTCCACAGATCGGTTGTCTGCCCGCGAAATATGCCTCCTCATATTGTCCCAAAGCGCGACTTGTTGTAAAACTTGTTTTGAACTACCTCACAACGTGCCAATTTTGTCGTAAATGATTCCAACATGGCGACCTCGCCACCAAAATACGTGAGCATAAAAGTTCAGAAGAAAAACGGAGGGATTGTTGTAGACTGGTACGCAATTGACGTCGGCCACGGAGATGTGACGTTTACACAGCTATATGAGAGATTGATAGCGACAAGTGTGTTTCGTCCAGACAACTTTAAGGACATATAGTCCAGAGTGGCTGTCCCGCGTTTCTTCTGCAACGATGAGAGAAATTGGAGAGGAGTGGAGGTGTATGGTGGCCTTAAAGTTGGTCAGGCGACAAGGCAGTTCGGTTGCTTTGTTCGCATTAAAGTCGACAAAACTGCAACAAAAGTAGAGGAAGCTCCTCGGCCGAAGTCCGCGTTCGAGGTGAAGAAAATGTTCTTCTTATATTTTTTTTTTTCATTTTCTGATTCCGATAATTTGCTTGCACACACAGTGCAATGTTTTGTTAGTTATTGTCATAAAGTAGTGATATCTACATTCTGCCTTGACTTGTACTGAAAATGGTGTTCATGCTGTACCTTGAATGCAGTGTTTCTGACTGAAGGTACTTCATCATGACTACATGTACTTGGGATTGTCTGAAATGGTTATACCTGTGACAATAATACAGTACGAGATGTGTACATCAACATGTGCCTCCTACAAATAAAGACTTCTTGTTTTGTTTTTTATACACTCTGTTCTGTGGTTCAATTCGTAATACCAGCTTTGTAGTCCCGTGGTTTTAGCAGGATTTTTTTTTTTTTTGGCAGGTTTTTTTTTTTTTTTTTCGCCCTCTCGCATTAGTTTTGGGGTCTCCAGGGGATGTCATCCATACAATTAAATCAGTGTGGCCGTACGGAATGGCAAACTCTATTGTTTTCGGTGTTATATGTATATTAACCACGTGACTGGGTTTTTACAATAGACGAGGACACAGGAAGGGTGTTGTGTGTTGTGTGTGTGTGTGTGTGTGCGTGGGATGAGGTGGTGTGGTGTGGGGAAAGAGACAATACCCCTCCCGCGCCATTAACACAGCATTCATGCAGATAATACAGATTGCTAACGCAATTCATAAGGGACTGTAAAAGGTCGCTTTACTTAATTGGTAATACAGACCAAGAACAATACATTAATAAATTAAGAAGCTTTTGAGCAATTAATAATAAAAACATTCAAGCTACATTTAACACTTACCGCCATCTTGTCTTTGAAGTACCCTCTATCTTACTAAAGATGATTAAAACAAATACAGTACATTTAAAGATTACAACTAAGACTGATGTTTATTAGTTCAACAGTTAACCTAAACTTAAATATCCGCTTCATTAATTTTATTGAAAGCTAATTCAATAAATGAGGGCACAAATTTATATCTATCTTACAAAATGTTGCGTGAGATAGGCAGTCTGACTATTTATTACCCAGCAGTCTTTACTCAAAATGGCAGACCAAAGAGTTGCGGGAAATAAATTATCGCTGTTCTTGATAATTTTCACGATATCCCAGGTAAGTGTAAATCTTCTTTATATTGTCATTATGTTTCTATTCAAAAAGAGTTTAGATGTGTTTGAAATATTTTTTAGTGTTCGTTGGCATTAATGGAATACAGATTCTAAGATTTAAAACATGGCCCTGGGTCACGAGTCAGTGGTAAGGTATTACACTTATTGATGTGCGTGTCGTATTGAAGTCGGTAACTATTCATGGTCTCAATGCGTTGCTGTGTCACTATTTTGCCACGTAGTATCGGTGTGTTGTCTAGACCAAGGAGCTGTGAACCTGTCTAAACAGAGCTGAGTGAGTCTGTGGCTACTCGGGATTAGTATCACTGGACAAATCGGCAATAATATTTATCACTATCATTACAATTTTCTGATCGATTCCTATACCTACTTGTAAGTTGTAGTGATTTACAACAAATTTGGGATTAATATACATCTTTCATTATTATTTTTTCCCCATTAATATTAGTTTATTTTTTTTATTACTTCCTTATTAGTGTATTAATACTGTATACTTTTACTATTATCTGTAACCATTGCCACTCTCTGGTGAGTGAGTAAGTGTTAATAAGTAAAATAAAAATAAAATACAACGACCAGCCATATATTCCACATGTCATGTTTGCGGTCTAACAAACATTGAAAATAAATTAATATAACAACTAGTGTTTTTTCTTTTCTTTCTTTAGTTTTATTCATGTTATTGGCACGTCTATAATTGTAGTTGCATCAGTGCGTCATTTGATTCTGCACAGTCGGTCACCTGACAACTCAGTGGTAACAGATGTTGTTAATCTGTCACCATGAGTGATGTATATGGCTATGTTTATTGTGTTGGTTGTAGAGTAGACAGTATAGTAGACTATAATGTCTACGGTTGTAGTTGAATATTGTTAGTTGGAATATAGAGAAATTATACACCAGCATTGCAAGCAAAGATAATATGTTATTCTGTAAAATGTTTTTAATTTTCACTGCTAAATATTTGTCAGATTTGGAGATTTTATAGCATTCATGAAGACAAAATCTTGCAAAAATATCTGACACTACATGTATATCTGAGAACCCCAGAGAAATTTTCATGACTACAAAATTCATGATTTTCACTCGCGTGTTTCTTTTGAAAAATTAAAGCTGTTTACAGCAATATGGATGTGCAACTATTTAATAATACAAAAATTATTAGTATTGCAGCATGTATTCATACTAGGTTTTTGAAAATACAATAAAGAAAAACAATCACTGAACTAAAAACAGAACAATTTTAAATTGTTTTCCTCATACATGTACATGCACTAAAGCATTCATAAATGAACCTTTGTCTTCTGTTGCAAGTGTAAATGAAGGTTGTGTTTATTTATTAAATTAATTAATCTCTCACGGAATTGTAGTGGTTACAATATAATAAGTTCTGTATGCCACAATTTATATGTCTTCATGTATCAAAGTGTAATAGGTGTACATGTAATTTACTATAATTCCCTACTACCTCAACCCCCATAGTGACATTAAATTAGTCTACTGGTATGATTGGTACATGTATAACGTAAGGAACCACATCATTTTTCAAGTTAATTGAGGTCATATACTTTAAAATTGAATGAATAAAACAGGAGTGTTGACATCTCAGACAACAGAGATTATAGGGCTGCAAGACATCAGTTCTTACACTATTTTTAATATAATTGTTAGTGTGTTATAGAAAAGAGCTTTATTGCCTTTGGCTGCATGCATAAAATATTGAAATAAAAGGGGATTATTGGAGGTTAAAGGTTATGAATGTTAAGCTGTCCTTCCAGCATTAGTATACAATATAACATTATGTGTCACTCTTTTCTTGAGGTAAATATTCACTATGGTCGTATTTATTTATTTATTTATTTATTTATTTATTTATTTATTTATTTATTTATTTATTTATTTATTTATTTATTTATTTATTTATTTATTTATTTATTTATTTATTTATTTATTTATTTATTTATTTATTTATTTATTTATTTATTTATTTATTTATTTATTTATTTATTTATTTATTTATTTATTTATTTATTTATTTATTTATTTATTTATTTATTTATTTATTTATTTATTTATTTATTTATTTATTTATTTATTTATTTATTTATTTATTTATTTATTTATTTATTTATTTATTTATTTATTTATTTATTTATTTATTTATTTATTTATTTATTTATTTATTTATTTATTTATTTATTTATTTATTTATTTATTTATTTATTTATTTATTTATTTATTTATTTATTTATTTATTTATTTATTTATTTATTTATTTATTTATTTATTTATTTATTTATTTATTTATTTATTTATTTATTTATTTATTTATTTATTTATTTATTTATTTATTTATTTATTTATTTATTTATTTATTTATTTATTTATTTATTTATTTATTTATTTATTTATTTATTTATTTATTTATTTATTTATTTATTTATTTATTTATTTATTTATTTATTTATTTATTTATTTATTTATTTATTTATTTATTTATTTATTTATTTATTTATTTATTTATTTATTTATTTATTTATTTATTTATTTATTTATTTATTTATTTATTTATTTATTTTATTTATTTATTTATTTATTTATAGTTGTTCTGTTTACCCAGTAAAAATCATTTAAACTCTGCTCAAGCATCATCCATGTACATAACAAAAAAACAAGAGCTGTCTTTGCCCTGCAGGTAGCTGAATGCACTGAGCTCGTATTTCAAGTGTTGAAAAGTTGAGGAGATGGTGTCTCATAATTTCCATACTTATGTGTTTTCTTCATTTACATTTCAGACTACTGCTGAATTTGGTCTGCTAAATGTCCGTAATAGTAATGATCCAAATGTTCTTCCCAAAGATTATTGCCTTACATACAACCCCCTTTATCAAGACTTACCAAAAACCATTGAAGAATCAGTAAGTATGAAATAAAATATTGCAAAATTTTAAAATGTTGATCACATTTTCCCCCTAGATTATACATGTATGAAAACGCACATCCAAAATTCAGCACTCATAAAATTAATAAGGAAGATGCTCAACTGTAGCCTTGTTTATGAAACGATTTTGTACTTTTCTTTCAGAAATATTATTCTTATTTGAGCTTGCTCCCTGATTTTCTCTGCCATGAACCTGAAAGTCCAGAAAGGTTGGCAGATAAAATAGTCGTGGTCATGAGAGGTAATTGTACTTTCACTGAGAAAGCCACATTAGTTCAGGCTAGTAATGGAAATGCAGTTGTTGTAGCCAGCAAAGATGCTTTGGTAAGTAGTCTTTCCTCTTGCACTATATGTGACTTAATAATTGTTTTTATTTGCAATGCAATTACCACAAACCATTCTCTGGATTTTTTTATGAATATTTATAATTGCCAATAAGTGCAGTGTGTAAGGACATTGTTTCAAAATGTTCCAATGTTATTCTATTGGCCAATAGAAACCCCTCGTTTCAGTTTGAATAATGAAATTTATAAATATTCATTAATATCATGGAAATGGGTTTGTGTGCATTGTAGTATTTGCACGCTGTCAGACTTATAGATCGACCTCTGTGTGTATGTGTGTGCGTCTATGCGCGTGTCCCGACCTATATCTTAGACATGCCTGAGCAGATTACATTCAAACTTCACACAAACACTTGTACATCATACATAATATCATACATATGCACATCAATTTGTTGACGATCTGATTCAAGATGGACGAATGGCGGCCATTTTTGTGCTGACAAATCTTCAAAATCAAGCATTTATGAATGAATTTTGTTCAAACTTGGTACATACATTGCACATTATTGGGACATTATCGGATTCAAAATGGCTGACTAGCGGCCATTTTGGTTCTCTAGCCGTATCTCTGACATGATTTGACTGATTATGTTCAAATTTTATATAATCATTATACATCATGTTATAGATATACAGATGTATTCAAAATGACTGACCAGTGGCCATTTTGTTTTAATTCTGTTCCAGAGCAATATCTCTCAATATGAACAAGTATTTGTTTGACGATCAGATACAAGATGACTTAATGACAATCATTTTAATGTTAAAATATTACATAATTAGATGTCTTCTAGATCCATACTTTTGACATGTTTATGTTCTAACTATATTACTTATAAACAAAACTATATATCTTAAATAATAACTAACTGTGCCACACATGGCTTGTTATTTGATTCAAACTTTTTGTAATCAGGCGGCTCACTATTTAAACAATTAACTATATAACTTGTATCAGTGGATAATTGACAAGATAAAAATTCAAAATCTGACTGGCAAAGTTTTCAAAACACTGTTGATTGTAATATTGTTGTAACTAAGCATTCTTTCAATACATCATTACAATGTGTTATATTTCAGGTAACACCTCATGGAAATGAAAGTGCTGGTGACTATGACAACATTAACATACCTGTTGCACTAATAAGATATGATGATGCTGAAGAAATACAGGTAAATATTGTCGTCACAGACTCATCTTATTACATTGATAAATGTACTGTATGAGTTGAAGTAGGCTGAGGTTAACATGTGTAACATGTGCGTCCATGTGTCCATTCATTCATGTGTGCGTCAAGATCTATATCTTAGACATGCTTGAACTGATTACATTCAAACATCACACATAATTTTCTCAATATGGACAATTACTTGTCTTACAGATACAAAATAACTGAATGTTTCATGAATCATTTTGATGTTGAAAAATCATCATAAACTAGCATCAGCTACTGGATCCATATCACTGACATGTTTATGTTCCAACTATATTACTATAAACAAAACTATATATCTTAACGATGATTGTGCCATGCATGCCATGGCTTGTTAGTCCCCGTTCGAACGTAGTCCGAAAATGGGGACTTGTGTTTTGCCCTGTGTGCGTCCGTGCATCCGTGCGTCCGTGATCACCTGTATCTCGAACATGCATGGACCGAATAAGTTCAAACTTCACTCATACATCACACATTATATGGGACATATGCACATGCATTTTTTTCATGATCCGATTAACGATAGCCGAATAGCGACCATTTTAAGGCCAAAAATGCATCAAAATCGCACATTTTCACCATTCCGGACCCGGATCTCAGTTATGCATGGACGGATTTTGTTCAAATTTGGTACATACATTAAACATCAGTGTTCTCCACAATCCAAAATAGCTGGTGTGCGGCCTAATTAGCATAAATTTGCATATTAATTTGCATGTCATTTACATACATCTTTCTAGCATTTATGTCATGAAATGCAATACACACTAAGTTATTTACTATTCTCTTTTTAATTTAATTGAAACATGTTACAATTTTTTGAAATACAAACAGATTGGTCACTATTAATATTTACGAAATGCAAAAAGTTTGAAATCGGTGATTTATACGTTCGCAAATTATTCTGCGTTCAAGAGATGCAATTCGAGTAACCAAGAGCAAGTACGAGTTATAATGTAGAAAATATACGAGGTGATTTGTTCCCGACGCCAAAACGGACGATTTGTCAAAATAAAACTCATAACATTTTTTATTTGTGGCATCAGTACTCACCCGTGCCGACGGACGGTAAGATGCATTTACGCATGTACGGTCACGATACGTTGCGTTTTCACACGTTGTTTTGGGATTCAAGAAAAATGCTAGCAATCGGCAAAATAAAAGAATCTGCTATGTTCTCGAAAGATTAGACATAAAAAATGGATAAATGAAAAAAAGTACGTGGAAAAGATAACTAAAATATTACTCAATTACAAATACTCGCGGTAAACTAATCCGGCAGCCATGTTTGATGTTTATTACCGCTTTCCGAATTCAGTACACGAACACCCAGAATGCGCTGCTCCCCTATGCAACTTAGATACTAAATCGTTACAGCGCCAACACCGGTGGGTGGCCGACGGTCGTTGAATGGGGTAGGCCAAAAGGTCACCAGTTTGCCTTCTCTATGCTGTTTTCACGATGAAAATCGAGCGAACGTTGTAAATACGGCTAGAATTTTAATTTTTGTTGGAGTTTACATGCAACATGCTAATATATTTGTTTATTTTCTGTGCATATACATTTTGTTCGTATTTAATTCTTTCTTTCGTGATTGGAAGACGATTATTAAAAATACAGCTGTAAATTGAAACCACTGTAGTTGCGTATCGTGAGCAATAAGTGGCAACAATGTCGGGTGACGATGAATTCAGGCGATTGACACATTGCCATGAATACACTGGATAACTGCTTGCAGACTTCCAGTGGTCATTGTTTATGTTTGGACTCTTTAAACAATAGCAAAATAAAGGGTTGGGCAACTACTCTTTTGTTTAGGCTTGGGAAGAACAATGCAAGCTTTTTACAAATAATTTCAGCTGGATGTACGTTAGTGGGCGGGTGTTGAGAGTTACTAGGCCGCCGTACAACTTGATGGGCGGGCCGGGCCGCCCACCTAAAACCCCTTGTGGAGAACACTGAACATAATGGGACCTTGATGCACGTCATTTTTTTTTTAATCTGGTTTGAAATGGCCGACTGGCGGCCATTTTGTTTTAAAGAATTCAGTTCTGGATCCGTATCTGAGACAGGCCTGGATTGATCGAGTTTAAACTTCACACACACAAGGTACATCATGTCACAAATATGTATGTGCATTTGTTTCATGATCTCATTAACGATAGCCAAATGGCGGCCGCTTTAAGGTCGAAAATGCATTGAAATCGCACATTTTCACCATTCCGGACCCGGATCTCAGTTATGCATGAACGGATTTTGTTCAAATTTGGTACATACATTAAACATAATAGGACCTTGATGCACGTCATTTTTTTTTCCCGGATCAAGTTCGAAATGGCCGACTGGCGGCCATTTTGTTTTAAAGAATTCAGTTCTGGATCCGTATCAGAGACATGTCTGGATTGATCAAGTTCAAACTTCACACACATGGTACATCATGTCACAAATAAATAATTATGTGCATTTGTTTCATGATCCGCTTAACAATAGCTGAATGATGGCCATTTTAAGGCCGAAAATGCATCAAAATCATGTATTTTCACAATTCCGGAACCGGATCTCAGTCATGGATGGATTTTGTTCAGATTTAGTACAATGTGTTGTACATATGCAGGTGCATTTCGGATCAGACCACTGAAAGTGGTCTGAGATTTCGGTCATGATCTGCTTTGAATGTATATGTCACTCAAATATGAACGGAACGGGATGTGTCATTGACAATGACTTGTTTGTTGTTGTTACAGGGGAAAGGGGATGGTATAGTTGCTGCACTGTATGCTCCTGCGGAAACCACTAGAGTTGACTATAATCTGATATTAATATGGTTGATAGCTGTCGGTACTGTGGTTATTGGGGCTTATTGGTCAGGACTAACAGCTCATAGAATGTGAGTACAATTAACGATAATACAATTAACTACCTCAAAACATCAATGCTGAAGTACATTGGTATTTTAGAAATATTTCCATGCTTAAACACATTTGATGATGGTCAATTTTAATGAAGTAAATGTAAGGATATTTTAACGCTTTATTCTATCCTATCTGAAAGGTTGGTATTTTGACATAAAAATTATATAAAAAAGAGAAATTAAAGTTCAAAATCTCATCAGTTGATTTGATCCGCATCTTTCATACATTACTGAAGAATTTGCACCTATCACCTACTGTAAAATCTGAATTAGAAGCTGCATCCCTAATAGAAGCCACACAATTGAACAATTGAAACCCCAAAATTCAGGGTCTCTCGTATGTACAGATGCTCTAATAGAAGCCACATCCCCTCTGTTGCATTGTACCATTTTAATAGAAGTCGCGGTTTCTAATGCAGATTTACCGATATTAACTGTAATTGATAAAAATAACATGAGCAGGAAGTAAATCATCTGTCTCTCTCTACTGGAAGTGACAAATTATTGGTCACTTTAATAACTACATTAAGTATGTTTTGAAATAAGCTGTCATAGGATGCTTATTGAATAAAAACATTTTTTTTCTTTGATAGAAAATATTAATATATACCTTATCTCTTGCTTGATTATGTAGTGATAAAAAACGAATGTTGCGCCGTAAACGTGGTGATGCTGAGAGTGCTAAAGATGAAGAAGACGAAGATGAAGCACAATCAATAGATGTGAGCGCTGTCATGGTGATAATATTTGTTGTCATGATAGTCAGTATGCTTTTATTACTCTACTTCTTCTATGACTATATAGGTAAGTTTCATTTTTATTGGAATTTCAGAGCTAATAAGACAATGAAATGTCTGAAATTCATTGACATGTTTGCACATTAGTATTCATTGATTTTTACATGTGCTGTATTTGCTCCACAACTAGTGTATGAACTTTTGTAAATCACATACATGTAGGCGATTCTATGGTAAAAATAAATGTTTTAATGATTCAGTATACAACAAAAGTGATATTGGGTTTATATGCACTTTTAATAGAACAAGTACTGTAAAAGCATTTATATTCACTGACGTTTAATCTCACTATTTTGATACTGTAAAAGGATTTATTATTCACTGGGTTTTAATTTTGCTTATTTCGCTGACTGGAAAATGCGCTAAATTAAAACTCAATGAATATGTAAAATTTAGCATAGAACACATTATATAAATGATAAAACCTTGAATTTAAAACCCACTGAATATGCCTGAAATGGTAAATCAGCGAAATTTAAACCCAGTGAAAATTAGTCATTTTACAGTATTCACTTTTAATTTCATGAATTTGCCAAGGAAACAATGAGTTTTATTGTTATTTTACATGTTCACATTGATTTAATTTAGCGAATTTTACTTATCAGCAAAACTAGCAAAATGAATAATTAATGCATTACAGTAACATTTTTGTATTTCTTTTCTTTTCACAGTGTATGTGATCATACTGTTTTTCTGTGTTGCTGCTGCAGCTGGAATACATGCCTGTCTACTTCCCTTTATCAGAATGATACCACTGGGCAGTTACAAGTAAGTTTTTAGCTCCGCTGTCGACTTTGTCGAGCGGAGCTTATCATACGAGTGATCGTCCGTCGTCGTCCGTGTCAATGTTTTACTTTTTCGACTTCTTCTTGAAAACTACAATTGCTTTGATATATTATACATATAGGTACTACATGTGGACCTCTCTCAGATTTGTTCATTTTCTAATGATATCTTCTGTTCTTTAATTGCCATGTGCATTGCTAACAGCGGAGCTATCTCAGCCGAGAGGCTGCTTGTTACATGTTACTATAATGAACTTGTATTGTGAATAAAGCAAGAAAGCTAGCAAACCAGTCCTTGGACAGACTTACTTATTTGCATACTTTTTCTTTAAATGTAGGGTTTACTGATCATCTCACAATTCACCTCAATATTACACCCTGATCTTATATATCTTTGGGGGTATCACTCACATCTGTTTTTGTCACGTTGAGGTTTTCTGTGACTCGTGAATTATTCTTTGAAATACTAGAAACAATATCTGAAACTGTCTGTGTGGACCAACATGGTGAAATTTACTGAAAATTTAACAAAACTTGAAAGTATCTGCACTGAATTTTTGGAATATCTGTCAACCAAAGGGTGAAAACATCAAATTGTAAAAATGTAATTACAGCTTACAGTAATAGTTTTAGCAAAACTATGGTTATTTTTACTACATACAAAGTCAACTTGTCACTTTATTAAACATTAATATGATATGTTCATGATTGTAGGTGGATGTTTCATTTAATAATGTCAAATATAAATGTACTGCACATATGCTGTGAACCATTGAAGTTTTGTCATATGATAAATGATAGCACCCATAACGACAAAATTGTCCTGCCATATGTGGCTCAATGTTTTAAAGATCCCAATGAAATCACTGCTACAAGATTTCTTGTTTTTTGTTGTGAAAATAAAGTGATTCACAGTAAGTTGGATGCCTGTTAAGAGCAGTTAGAGTGGTTAGAAAGTGATATCAAGGACTTTTATAAGGCTGTACAACTTAATTTTGATATCTGTATACAGTGATACATGTATTTGATAAAGATCTTATTCTACATGCATGTAAAACTTATTATCAAATAGATTCTGAGAATGGTTGAGAGTGAGAAAGCAACACAACTTGTTTTTTCCTGTCCAATATTGTTCTCTGCCATTATCACGTCCATGTTCCACTAACCTATGCAACCATGGTATTTGGAGCAGTGGACGCTATGGCAACAGAGAATGAATGAGATCTTGGCAGCCATTTGCAAATAAGTTCTTTTGAATGCATTTCTAACCAATGACATTACAGAACACAGTGGATGGTGAATCATTCCTGCAATGAAAATAGTGAAAATGAAGATTTACAGTATACAAGGCTACTAGAAAAACAAACCACTATGAACACTAATCAGTTCTTTCACGTACAGACTTACTTATTTGTATTAATGCATGTTTCTAAGAAATGTATTTTGTCACACACTTTTTTTGATTATTTCTCAATTTGCACAACTTTTTTAATTAATATGACATCCTCATTGAAAACTGTAAAATACTTTATTTTTAATAGCTGGAATTAATTTTCGCTGAAAAGACTTTCTGGATGTTTTGTATACAATTTATCTTCACTGATTTTTGACAAGCTGAATGTAAAACATAGTAAAAAAGGTTTCTTCACTAGATTTTATATTCACTGAGTCATTCCTTCAGCTCAAATAGCGAAAATTAATTCAAAGCAAAAAAATAAAGTATTTAATAGTATCCCACCACTCGCATACTATACGTACTCTCCTAATTGGTGTAACCTGATATCAAGATTATTCTATATTTTTAATACTGCTGATACATTACCTATCTTTTTTGTTTTTCTTTTAGACTACCTCCAAGAGATCCAATCTGTGGTTTTCAGTCAGAAGTCAGAAGTATAGTATTAGGATTACTATCAATAGGACTATGTGTAGTATGGTTTGTGTTTCGTCATGAAGACTGGGCATGGATGCTACAAGATGCTATGGGTATTACATTCAGTATAAATCTATTGAAGACAATACGATTGCCAAATTTTAAGGTGAGAATAAGTCGAGTATTCTATGAGCTTTAGTCATTTAAATGCTAATGTCAACTTTTGTTACATTTCAGAAAATAAACTGCTACAATTTTGTCTACATACATAGACAATATTTTACCAAGACAAAAGATATAGATATAGTATACATATCAAATCCTTAAATGCAATACCTTTCAAGACCAAAAAATGTTCAAACATATTAAATTATATTTGATTGTCAATATTGGATGTTTGCATAGGAAGAAAATGAATAGGATACAATTTTCTAGTGCTTGCAGGTCTTAATACATATTTTGCAAAACATTTGGACATCATGTAATGACATCGCTTTATATCATCTGATGATAGCATGTTAATCCATCGTGTTACATTATTTCTGTACTTGCATAGTTTTGTCGAAAAAATATAAGGTACAACAAGACGAGTCATATTACTCCTTTTGTATTAGTTGTTACTGTAAAATATATTTTAGCTAGATTTAATTGTTGCTGAGAAGACATTTTGGTTCTGTTGTATGGAGTTTATTTTCATTTATTTTTGATGAATTGAATGTAAAATTCAAATATAGGACGAAAGGTATATTCATTGTATTTTATTTTCACTGAATCATTCAGCAAAAATAAATTCTGAGTGGAAATAATGTACTTTACAGTAGTCATGGTTACAGTTTTGTTTATAGTTAATGATATTGTTTTTAACCTAATTTATTTTCTAATTTTTCTTTGCTTTATTTTTCAGATATGTTTCATTCTGCTGTGTGTATTGTTTCTGTATGATATTTTCTTTGTATTTATTACTCCATATTTTACTAAGGTGGGTTAATACATTAATTATTATTATTATTATATCATTATATAACCATTAGTTAAATGCTTTAATTTTGTAGTATTCCACAGGGTATCTGCATCATACCTCATTAGGAAATTTGCATTCCAAATGTGGATTATGCAATATTTTCAGGATTGTGATTATGATTAAAAAGTGTTTATAATATTGAGAAAGTTCCACTAATTTCAACCTTGGCTATATACACCAAATGAGTTAATATGGATGGTACATGTATGTACCATGGAGATTATTATGAAGATTCTACAGAGTATGTACTCCTATGGTATACCTCTGCCACAAGTTGGTTGATACTTACAATGAGATATATTCATGTATACTTGCAATATTCTTGCAAATAATAGATGTAATTTTGTATTGATAAAGCAAAACAAGTGACATCATTATTTGTGTCTTGTTACCCATTTCCTGACAGTTTGTGTTATTTTGAGATAATTTGTTTCTATTTACAAGTAAATGTGAGATTTTATGTTTGATGTCCATAACTGATATTTTCTTTTTTTGACAGAGTGGTGAAAGTGTGATGGTGCAAGTTGCCACTGGAGGAGGTGGTGCCAAGGAACAGGTAAGAAAAACAAAATTTTAAACTTCAAATTCAATTTCACCTCTTTCATTTATAAATTATCAACACTTAAACTATTTGGTGGAAGGTTACTGCATAGAGTTGCATTCACATGTCTCTCTCCAGCATGTATGTAGTGAAATGTTATATTGGAATTCAACTATAACTGTCAACATCTGAGTGAGAGTGAATATTGCATTAAATTTTACAATGTTTGCTCAGACTTGGTGGATACCGTACTTGAATAAAAGAGTCGTAATATAAATTGAGAAATGAGGAGACTATCAGCCATTGAAGAAATAAATAAATTTCAGGTTTTAAAATACATCACAGACTAATCTCTAAGTTAATTTTTCCATGTTTTATTCTCGTTTTCTGATAACGTTGTATGTATGCGATTTGGTAGCTTGATTCCTGAATATAGTGAATATTCTACCATTATGGTAATACTAGGTGTAACATATGCTGTGTTTTTGCACCACCAGATTCCAATAGTTGTGAAGGTACCAAGGTTTTCTAATTCACCGTACAAGATATGTGAAGGTGTGCAATATTCACTGTTAGGATTTGGTGATATCTTAGTACCAGGTAAGCTACCTTATTTAATTTCATGATATCAAATCCAGTCAAAATATGTGAAGTGAAATATTATATATCTTTGTATAATTTGTATTTTTGTATTTTCTTCGTTGCTACTAAAAAATTATTTCCATGAATTTCACTGGTTTTGGAGAAAAATGCTGAATAAATGTCTCATGACACTAGTTTCCATTATGACTAAATCTAATTTTGAGACAGCTGAGCTCCTGTATGTGTGTGGGTGAGGCGGGCAGAGGTGTTTGTTTGCAGTGCTTTTTGCTAAATGTCCTGAAATTGTTAAATCATCAAACTTTCTTGTTACAAAAATGTTTCTAAAATTGCACACAATGCAAAACACATCATGGCATAAATAAATGGTAGCCATATAAATAGTAGCAGTCAAAATAGCATTTTTGCTGTTTTAAAAGCACACAAAAAATGCAAACATTTACTAAAATGTATTAACATTTTATAATGTTTTTCTGTATAGGTATGCTGGTAGCATATGCTTGCCGATTTGATTTCAAAGTACGTGCCAGGAAAATTTACTTTGTTGCTACTTCTGTGGGTAAGTTTGACATTTTTACTGCATAGACAAGGTACTCTAAAATAAATCTTTAACATAGCTTGGTTTGTTAGTGCTTTATGAATATTTATGAGACCTGCATGATTCTGTAGTGGTTTCAATATTGCAGGTGAACATGTAATACCTGTCTACTTGTCCTGAAATTTGTATACAAAGTTCTATATCATTTTTTTGTTTTCCTATGGCTGCTAATCTTCATCACAACAGATGAGTTTGAGTTATAGCGCCACCAGTGATTTTTTTTTTCCAAAAATGTGGGGTAGGATGGGGGTGGGTGGTTGATTTCTAGCTTGCACAATTTGTTTCTGGTTTTCCTTCTTTGATTAGGTATCAACTATTTTCGTCATGAAATCAATCCCCTATGCAGATAAAATTGAAATGTTTTTACAACAGATCGTGTAAACTCGAAACTTCTGGAAATTTGTAAAAAAAAAAATCCTGATTTATTTGTGAACAGTGACAAATATTGACTTTGTAAGAGATAACTTGTTGGTAAAATGAAAACACACATTGGATACTTTCAGTCACTTGAACTTGAAATTGAATTCAAATCCATATTAGATTCTTGAGGATCATGCACACTGGTTCAGATTAATGCTATTATAACTGATTTATGAACACTAACAATGTGTATATTTATCTACAGCATATGGTGTTGGACTGGTTATATGTTTTGTAGCACTGCTCTTTATGCAAACAGGACAGCCAGCTTTACTCTACTTAGTACCCTGTACAGTGCTTACAACCCTTGTAATTGCCTGGGCAAGACATGAAGTCAAACATCTATGGAATGGACATAGGGTGAATAGCCATTTTCATTAAGTAGGCTATAACTCTGCACTTCATTTATTTTCTCCATTGCATGCTTCCTTTAATTGTTTGCGCAATGTTTCACCATTTGTATATAACTTTATTATTTCATTACACATTTCAAACAGTGCATACAGTCTCTGTATGAGACCTCTTCAGGGACTGTTATCAGAATACTAATAATCAGTAAAATGCTAATTCATATTCGATACACACTTGCAAAATCTGTATTAGAAGCCCCATTTCTAATAGAAGTCATACTTATTCTTTTTGAACAATTGAGAGCCAATATTTCATCACTTCTCATATGTGTAGCTGTTCTAATAGAAACCACATCCCCTCTGTTGCATTGTACCAATTTGATAGAAGCTGTGGTTTCTAATACAGATTTTACAATGATATCAATCTTATCAATCTATGAGTGAGATACTAAACTAATCTGCGGCTTTAACAAAGCAGTGATTTTCATCATTTATCATAAGAGTTGAGATATATTTGAATAATAAAGTATTCAGGGAAATCATTCCAATATCAATTTGTTAATTTCACCTCTACCCCAGTATTCTCTGAAATAATTATTGGTATACTCTTGCCTTGCTCTCCATCCACTTATTTTTCATATCTCTGAAAAGGTGCAAGTTTGAGCAAAAATCGTTACAACTTTAATAGTGTTGGCAGTGTGCATTGCTCATTCATATCAATCTAGAAATTGTGGATTCTGATAATACTGCAGAAAATGTTTTAAAATATATCATTAAATAAATTTATTTCACAGAATGATTATTTTGATAAACTACAAATCATGAATTCAACAGTATAAGCATGTTTGAGATGGTATGAACATTTTTTTAGAAATTAATAAGCATAAATTTGTTGACCAATCATGATGCCTTGACAGATAAATACGATTGGTGTACAATTCTATGACAATCAATGCGGTCATTGATGACCTCCTCACATGGTAACCTAACAGTGACTTAAAATGGGCGTTACCAAATTGCTTCTCTAGCTGTTAAAAACTTCTTTATTGGTTTTGAATGTCTTCTGGTTCAAATGTTTTATAAACATATTAATTTCTGTGAATAAGTAAATAACTGGATATTATGTGACACCAAGGCTACACACATTAACCTTATAATTATACTCTTAAAGCTCAACAAATAAAAAAAAAATTGAACCAAAAATTCAATATTTAAGTAGCTTATTAATTCCCGCGGTAACACTATTATTTCACTGATTTTTGCTCAAACAGCACCCACAAACGTTCAAGACACACTTCCTATGATTTTGACCTAAAGATGTACAAATCTGGCTCCAATGCGGAAGGTATGTCCTGAAATTCTTAATTTGTCATCCCAAAAATGTGTTTATAGATTTGTAATAGATTTATCTCTATACAAATAAATTTTATTTTGCCAGAGATCTACAGATTAACAATATAGTACGCTAATATTAATAGAGTAAACCAGTTTTAGAATTTAATTCTATTACTGCACAAAATGCAGACACTGTATTATGCTATGATGTTGGCATACATAAAAATCTGTTTCTGTAGTTCATTTGGGTGATTATTTTAAGTTTTATGATCGGAGCACCACGATTTTGGCAAGAGTTTGCAAGAGTGTCGAAATTGTTGTTTCTCTTTTCTATATTGAAATGTGAACTAGTACCGGTATATGCAAGTCCGTTGTGCTGATACTTTTCTTAAAAAATCAGTTTGAAAATTTTTCTCTGCAAACCTTCCTAAGATTATCCATGATTCTAAATAGTCTAAATTCACAACCCACTTATTTATGTATTTATTTATGATATCGTCTACTTATCCTTTCACTATTTAATGTTCATTCACTTTTGTCCCTAACATATAGAATTGCCTTCACATCATTTTCATCAGAAAGTCCAAGAGTCTAAAAAAAGACCTGTTCTTGTATTTCATCATGTGGCAAAAGTGTATATTGTAAATCTGTAGTATATGGACCATAATAATAATTAATGTATGGGTGGTAGTAGAATTGATAGGATGGCTTAGCACATCTGAGAGTAGTCATTGAATTAGACAACAGTAAAACAAAGAGAAGGCAAACTAATCAAATATCATACATGTTATGATAGAGGGCGTACATTCCTTTTTGTCTTTCTCGTATGAAAATGATCTCAGATTTTACTCTAGATATTGTACTGCCACCCAGGTGTTAAACACAAAGAACCAATCAAAGTATGAATAATAGTTGGTTAGAAGTTGCCACTAAGTGAAGTAAATGATACAATAACTGTCTTTTTTGGTCATGAGCTCCTGGACTATGAAAAGCACTTACTACCGTAGTAAATTGATCCACATGCCATTCACTGATAACTTTAGTTACCAAAACATTGATTACTAATTTATTCAAGTATTGTCAGTGACACAAATTGTATTTCATATGTCATCAGCAGCATACTGCTTCTATGGTTGTCAGAGCAACCATGTCAAGTATATGAACTAATACATATACATGTACACATGTAGTTACACCATCCTCTATCTCCCCCTCAAAGCAGATTTTGACTCATTTAGCTTTGACTGTGCTTCTGTAGTGGATGTCTTGTTTTATTGAGTTTGGTTGCATTGCTACAAGATAGAACAATAATTAAAAAAATCCTATTGAATTAGGAAATATTATTAGTCACATATTTTCTAAATATGACCATAAACCCACCATAAATAATATACTATCATTTTTTTCACGTCTTTAATAGAAGTGCACATAACAAAAAACTGCATTCGTTTGCATATTTTATTCACGTAAGGGCATGTGCTACGGAAAAAGCAAACGTGGTACTATGGTAGTATTTGTAAAATATTTTAAGGTTAATATCCATTCCGAAAGAAAATTCTAATTGTAACAGCATGTTCATATTGCAACATGTGCTCTAAAAATTGAGGCTTAATTAGGATTAATTCTTGAAATGATATAAAAAAAACAACAACTACAACTCCTTGGCATCTGTAGGGGATGTATTCCTGTTGAATTGATATACTAATAATTTTGTTAAAATAATAAATGTTTTTCCAGGGTGGTGTTAGACGTCCGCAGAACACCAGTGATGAGAAGGATGAGTCTGTTGACAGTGATTCTGAAAACCCACCAAATACCATTCAACAACAAACTGATGTTCGATTGGATTCATCTAGTGAAAGCTTGTTGGTCAGTGAAGACAAGAAAGAAACACAGCCATTGGTAAAGGATGATTAGAGTATACATCATGTCAACAGCACTGCTTCTTTTGCTGCTTGGATATAATGTAAAAGTAAATATTATAAATCTATGATTGAATATGCTTCTGAATTTTCTGGTATATTTGGATTTCATAACTCCTACATTGCTGTGGATGTTGCAGTTGTACAGTCACACGAAAGCCACTGTCCAAGAGAGTAACAGAATTAAATTTGATTCATGTTTATACTCCCTGTACAATAGACTGATTGTAGTTACTGAAGGGTAGTAGTGATCCCCACCTATGAACTGTCTGATACATAACAGCTTTTATATAGTACTTAATTCTAGACCAAATGCTAACTTCACAGCATTAGGAGAGAAGTTGCACAACTACAGTTGGAAGGGACATGGCAAGTTGTGTTACCTCTTCATCTAGTCCTATTACAATCATGTTTTTGCTCAAGGCCTCTCTACTGTTTTTTTTGAGTTGATGTCACAGTATGAGATATGTAGATTATCTTAAGTGTTTTCACTTCAACTCAATATTGTATTCTTCCTTACCTACTTAATATATTTTGTATATATCGGATGTTATATCTATTTGTACACTCAAACAATCACAATTTAAATTGAAGTTAGATTTTAATTTTATTAATTTGGTGGTAGAATGTAAAACATTTCAAGATGTTTTGAATTAAAATGAAGTACTGTAAATACATTAATTATTCACCAAGTTTTTATTTTCGCTGATAAGTAAAATTCGCTTAATTAAATTAAATCTACATGTATGTGAACAAATTTGTGAAAATAAAACACAGTGCATAATAAGTACACAGTGCTCAATAAACCAAAATAGCGAAATTAAATATCAGTGAAAATAAATAATCTCGGGGGCGGACATTCAGGTATTTTCACCGCCTGATATGGTGAAAACAAAGGCCGAAAATTCTCTGAAACGGTACTTTGGGATGGTTGTTGAGATTCCCCTGAACAGTGTAACAAGATTACTCCTGCATGTGTAACATATATAAATTTTGTTGCTCATAGTTATATCAAAGTTGAGCGTGCCGTTTTCACGATTTTAGCTGTTTTCACTGCCTTTTCGACCAGCGTTTCATAACAGCTCGCATTGAGCCCATAGAAATACATGATACAGTGGTGTGCATCTTAGTAATGTAGAACGTCTTGTGACGTAGATCCGCTCCCGAGGATTCTCTCAATGAGATTGTTGACACTTTAGCTAAATTAAGATTCTGTTAAGATTTTTGCACTCGGTCAAATTTGCTAAAATTGCATGTGGCTATTTTAATGTGTTTTATAGTACCGTACACCGGAACCACCAGTAAATATAGTCCCACTGCAACTAAACTGTGTGATACTGTGTGTAAAACAATTCACAACATAAAAGTGCACAATGATAAAAGTGTGTGATGCATAAGCTATATTAAGTTATAAAAAAATAATATACCCGGTACATGTTTTTGATTTGCTTTGTATGGTCGAAATAAGTCGTATCTTAATGATTCAGTATACATTGTACATTGTACAACAACATCTTTTGGTTTATATTTGCTTTTATTAGAGATGTTCTTTTCTGTAAAGATTCATTATTTTGGTTTTTAAAAGTAAGTATGAGTTTGTTTTTTTTGAATTAATAAATTAAATTTGTAGCAACAACAAATTAGTCAAATTACCAAATTTTGGCTGGTACTGGTATATGTGACTTTGGATATTAAGATTTCATTTTGTTAAACACAGGCTGTCAGTGTAACTACTACCAGGTACCTATTTATTTATTTACCAGTACTATATAGCAAAGGAATAATGTGAAGAGTTTAGGATTATGATTGATGTGTACACTGAGTGGCAGGATAGCTTACATCAAATGTGCACATTCTAATTTACAGAAACTTTAAAATTACACTCGTGAAAATACTGATAATTATGTCAAAGATTGTAATTATTCTCATTTCTCTGTTCATGGTGCAATATTTGAATTTGTTAAACAATATCCTAATTTAACTAGACCCAAACAGACAATGTTTACCAATTTCAAATTTTGATTTTGATTTTTATGTTAACAAGCAATGTGATGGGACTATTTTATGTAAGGTGTTATAAGTTGACCATGGGATTAAAAGGGTTAATCTTTTGTATAGTGTATAAACATATTTTTATTAAATACACACTTACTATTTATAGACATACAGGTTATGAATTTCTATACAGAGGCTGATGTACTACACTGTATCACATCATAGACATTAGAATAGCATCTTTGTTGTAACCTTTTTTTTGTGACTTCTATCCAAGACTTTGAATGCAAGTTGTTGAACACCAACCATTTTTACACTCGCTGTTAATGAAATACATTGATGTTCATAACTTAATTTATCAAATAAATTAAAAAAAATAAGACCAAAGCTTTACATATAAGCACAAGCAGCTGTGATACTTGAGCCATGCACATGTAATTAATGTATTCACAAAGTAAGATAAAATCGAATGGCATGCTACCCAATACTATTTTGTTCCTCGACAACCCCAAACTTAAAGAGTGATAAATTTACTATTTAGAGAAAGTTGATTGAATTATATAGGGTGAAATATGACGCGCTACAATGAGAGAACATTTGAAATGTATCAGTATAAATAAAATGCACAGCATGTCTGCCGCTTTCCTTTTTTCCTACAGTTACTGTTCCTGTTTTATTATTTGTATTTGTATTATTTTCATATTTAACAGTATAATGTAAATCACTTGATATTAAAATCCCATTGCAACAACATTGGTGTTGTAGCGTATGTCTTCATTTTGTTTATGCTTTGTTTTATCCGTTTTATCACTAGTTCCTCTTTTTATCACAAATTCACAAAATAGTCCTGTTTATATTGTAGGTTCCTTCAGAAGATTGGGACAAAAATAGCAACATTTTTTGAGTAAAAACTGAAATTTGACTCATTTTTTGTCCAAAATTAGGGATCAGCACCATTGAAAAATATAAGAAAAAAGTCACTGCCCCTCTTTTTACCAAGCGTCTTGTCTCCTTGCTGACACCTTTAGTGTCTGACATCTCGCAATTTTCCACCCACAGCTTTCGGCGAGGAGGGGCCTCATGGGCATTACAGTCTGGTATCCCATCTGAGCTCATAAAATTGTTAGGTGATTGGAAAAGTGATGCTTTCCATAAATATCTCCACCCCTCTTTTCCACTCTGTCTTGAAACATCACAGCGCTTTGCATCCAACCTCCCTACTCACTAATGGTGTTTGGGTATTTTGGGGAATTTCATTCGTAGTGTTTTCGGTTTGTAGTACATACAACAGTTACCAGTGGTCTCCCCTGGATCAGCCTTACAAGTGATTTATATATCACCTTTGAACTGTCACCTTTGACATTTCCAACGCTAGTTGTTAAAGGGGCAGATCACTGATCTCATCAGTAGTAGTAATGCGAGTTTTTAGATTAGTAATAAATACCCCCTACTGTACCCAAACACCGTCTCTGTGTGTACTATTGTGCTGCCCCCCTCCTTAACAAACCCAGATTTAAATTATCATTGAAAAGACTTTTTGGGTGTTTTGTATGGAATTATTTTCACTGATTCTGACTAGTTGAGTGTAAAATATAGGAAAAATAGAAAATTAATTCTGAGCGAAAATTAAGTATTTTATTGCATTTCAAGTATACAAATTGTATTCACTCCCAAACTTGCATGTTCCATGATTTACAATGTAAATTTGTTTTGCTAAATCTATTAAAACATATTTACTATGTGTACAAACTTGTTAAAAACTATAATATATTCATTACGTTTTGAATTTTGTTCAGAAATAATTTTACAAACAAATTGTGTATTGTCCGGATTTGATCCCTGAAACAAAAGTATTTGTATGAAGTATATGAGGCTGCAGGTATGTGGTTTTTATCAACTGCCAATTTCAAGACATTTGTGGGAAGTGTGGATTTGTTAAGGAATCAGGAAAGGCTTGACAGTCCTGCACGAATGATTCTGGGGGAGGGTAGTCTTGCCCTTCTTTAAAAATGAAATGTGTCTAATGAGTCTATTAGATCCAAGTCAATCATGGGACAGCATGTGAAACAGACGGCTATCATCGTCAGTCTGGGTTGCATCTTTGCCTGTAGCCTTTTAATACTTCTAATTTTGGTTAGAATGTTTTTTAGTACACAATTGATACAAATACTTTAGTGCCAGAAAATACTGCATTTGCTCTATTAGTAGTGTATGTGCACAATTCTTGTGTGTTTATATAGTCAAAATCAGTCGTATTTCAATAATCATACATTTGTTTGTGCGTTTATTAGAAAAGCTTTTAATACAGTATATAGGATCAGCTTAGGTGTGTATTCTGATGTAAGCAGACTTAGTATATGAATAGATGGCATGTCTAGTAATGGAAAATGTACTTTAAATTATTACTTCTAATGAGATCTTTGAAGCTTAGATACATTTTTTACATGTATTGCATTTTTTTTGTATATATGTACTTCAATTAAAGAGCAAATATGGTAATCACATTTATAAGTCTTAGAATTTTAAAAAGCAGACACACATTTGAATTACAAACATTACAACTATTAAACCATATCTGCACTATCAGAAGTGCATATAAACATATTGAATCATTAAAATAATGTTTAATTTCACAATACACGCCAGCGCATGTGCTGATAATAGAGCACATATGGTGCATTAAAAATAAATGTAATTTGTAAGTTTTCTTAATGCATGATTTTTGTTACCAATATGTTGTACTTTGAAATATCTTTTTTCAGATCAACCTCAGATTACAATTTTTTTTCTGACTTAGTTAAGTTTTGAATTTGAAAATATTTGAATCAGATAAAACGTGTAAAATGAAACTCATAAAATTGGGATTAGCAGTTTCAACAGTCTCTGTTTTATGATTCGGTATCATATTATTTTCATTTCATTGTATTATAAGTTTATATACGGTAGTTATTGTAATATAGTTTATTTATATCAATGTGCTGTATATATTGAACAATAATAACCAGTACTGGGTAATCCTATGATTTCTGTTTGAGAGCTTTGTATCCAGTATGTTATAATGCTAATACCTAACTTAGTAATATCTATGAATCATTTGGCTTCTGCCACTTGTGATAATGACGTATATCATTTTTTTGAAATGGCTATATTGCAAGAAAGTAAACATAGATGATTAGGATTCATATCACTCTATATCTGAAATGGATAGTATCCTGATATAAAACATGTCTTGTTACATGCAGTGTATCTTTATTGCCTGAAATTGATTAATCTAGGAATGACTATATCAATGCTTAGTTGGAATATTCATGAACTTAGGATTAGATTGATATAATAATGTGTGAATGACACTTGGCAAATGCTGTTTAGTTAAGTAATAACTTAAAAATTGCAGCATGTATAGCCAGTACCTGCATTGGAATAATGTTTGCTTTGATCTAGTATGTAGTATGAACACAGCCCACACCTGTCACCATTTGATGTCGTATGGAGCTATGTATGTATGTTTGGAGGAGCTGACGGCGCAATTAGCACGAGCTCAAAATAGTACTAGATCTTGAAGTGAAATGGTACTATAGTGCCGAAATATTCTACTTGGATGTATGCAACTGTATGCAAATTAAACATCATACTGTATCAAACATAGTAGTACAGGATATTTATCATTCGCTAAATTCAGCCAATAAAATTGTGTTACATGCTGGATATTAATCCCCACACCAAATATACATGCAGTTCACAACAAATGTGTATGCAGCCTATGACATAGCACACAATGTTCTCTGCAGTTGCTGCAGATGTAAACTGTTTTTTTACACTTGTCTGCTTCTTGTGGTTTGTTGTGTTTTCTGTTTTGTAATCCCCGTTCGGATGTAGTTCTAAAACAGGGATTTATAAATTGATCGCTGTTTTCGTGCACCTGTGCATCCATGCGTCCATGCATGAATGCATGTGTTTGAACCTATATCATAGAAATACCTGGACCGATTACATTCAAACTTTACACATACATTATATATAATATGCATATGCACATAAATTTGTTTCTAAATCTTGTTCAAGATGGCCCAATGGCGACCACTTTTGTACTTAATAATCATACAATCTCGACTGTTTACAGATCGGTTTTGTTCAAACATTGAATTTTTGGCATTTCTGGCATTCCAGAACTGGATCTTGGTCATTTATGGATGGATTTTGTTCAAATTTGGTACATACATTAGACACTATAGTTCCCTGATAAAAATCATTTTGTTTTCAAGGTCGGATTCAAAATGTCTGACTGGTGGCCATTTTGTTTTAATGGATGGGGTTCCAGAGCCATATCTCTAATATGCTTTGATGGATGTACAAATTTTATATATTCATTATACATTATGTCATAGATATACAGATGTATTAGTTTGACGATCCGATTCAAAACTACTGACTGGTGGCCATTTTGTTTCAATTAATGCTGTTCCAGAGCAATAACTCCCATTCTCACTATATTACTATAACCAAAACTATATTAACTTAGATTTGATAAATAACGGGACTATGCCATGCATGACTTCTTCTTACTGGCACAGTTGCACATATGCTAATGAGGTCATTCTTGCCAGATAATGGTATTTCTTGAAGCAGTACTGATATTTGTTCTTCTATGCACTGCTTCTCAAAATACCACACATTATCATGGGTATTACGCAATAACTATTAACTACAACTTTTCTCTGTAATAGTGTTATACTGGTACTACTGAAAGAGGTTGGACAAAAAAGATACAATCAAAATGGATGACGATCTGTCCTATTAAATGTAGGTAGGATTTTTCTGAGCAATGTGCTTTCACAGTTTTTCAGGCAATTTTCTCTCCTTTCAAAGCGACTTTTCATACTTTGCAGACAACACTCACGATACTTAACGCAACTTTCCATCAATCCGAATCAATTTTTCAAACTTTGTAGATGACTTTTCAGGAGCGACTTCAAGCTTTGTAGATGACGATCGTGGTTTATCAGGCAAAATGTCCGCACCCCAAATCAACATTTTTGTCTTGCAAATCAACTTTTTCGAACTTTGTACAACTTTTCAGACAACTTGCATGCATTTCGATGTTACTTTTCAAGTTTTATAGACGACCCTTGCGACTTTTCACACAAATTTTCCGCCCTCCAAATCAATTTTTACAACTTTGTGCACAACTTTCACTATTTTTCAGACAACTTATCGCATTTGAATGCGACGTTTTATACTTTATACATGACACTCAAATCGACTTTACAAACTTTGTAGACAACATTTACATTCTTTCATGCAACTTTCTCACATTTCAAATCGACTTTTTGAACTTTGCTGGCGACTTTCCCAACGTTTTAGGCATCTTTTTCGCATTTCAATGCGACTATTCATACCTTTCAGACGACACTCGTTCGAGCATTGCAGACAATTTTAACATCGTTTTAGACAACTTTATCGCATTTTTGTCACTTTTCATAGCTTGGACACAACGCTTGAGATTTTTCAGGTTACTTTCCCGCACTCCAAATCGACTTTCCGAAATGTGTACATATTGTTTACGTCTTTTACGCAATTTCCCCACATTTCAAATTGACTTTTTGAATTTTGTAGATGACTTTCACAACTTTTCAGACAACTTTATCACATTTCAATACGACCATGCAGACGTCGCCCACGACTCTACATGCAACTTACTGTCATCCAAATCAAATGTTCTAACTTTGTAGACAACTTTAACAACTTTGCAGGTATCTTTATCCTAATTCAATGCAACTTTATATGCTTGGACACAACAATCGTGATATTTCAGGCTAATTTCCAACACTGCAAATCGACTTTCTGAACATTGTAGACAACATTAAGGTTTTTTACGCAACTTCCCACATTTCAAATCAACATTTCAAACTTTGCAGGCGACCTTTTCAACTTTTCAGGCATCCTTCTTTCATTTCAAAGCAACAGACGACGCTCGCAAATTTTTAGGCGACTTTTCCATCCTCCAAATCAATTGTTCAAACTTTTTCAGAATTATTCAGACAACTTTATTGCATTTCAAGGCAACTTTTCATACTTTGAACGCGACACTCGGGATTTTTCAGGCTACTTTATAACTTTCTTGCATTTCAAGGCAACTTTTCATACACAACACCTGAGATTTTTCAGGCTACTTTCCTGCACTCTAAATCGACTTTCCAAACTTTGTAGATAACATTTACGTTCTTTTATGCAACTTACTTATAACTTACAAATCTACCTCTTGAACTTTGCAGAAGACTTTCACATCTTTTCAGTCATCTTTCCCGCATTTTAAAGCTACTTTTCGTATCTTGCAGACGACACTCGTGACCCTTGAGGCAAATTTTCCGCCCTCCGAATCAACGTTTTTGTCTTCCAAACCAACTTTTCATAGAGCAGAGTGAAAAACTAGAGTGCAAAATTTGAATCTGGAGAGCAAAGTAGTGGAAAAGTGATACGAAATGTGCTGTACTTTGCCACTACTTTGTTGTACTTTGCCGTACTTTACCACTACTTTACCATACTTTGCTACTACTTGCCGTACTTTGCCACTACTTTGCTGTACTTTTCAAATACTTTGCCTTTCTTTGCCACAATTTTGAAATACTTTGCCACTACTTTGCCACTACTTTGCCACTACTTTGCAGTACTTTGCAGTACTTTCCCACTACTTTACCAATACTTTGCAGTATTTTGCCGTACTTTGCCGTACTTTGCCACTACTTTGCTGTACATTGCCACTGCTTTACAGTACTTTTCCACTACTTTGCCGTACTTTTCCACTACTTTGTTGTACTTTGCCGTACTTTACCACTACTTTACCGTACTTTTCCACTATATTGCCGTACATTGCCACTTCTTTGCTGTACTTTTCCAATACTTTGCCGTACTTTGTCACAATTTTGTCATACTTTGCCACTACTTTGCCACTACTTTGCACGACTTTGCCATACTTTGCCACTACTTTGCATTACTTTCCCGTACTTTCCACTACTTTGCACTACTTTGCCTCTACTTTGCCACTATATTGCCGTACTTTGCTACTATTTTGCCGGACTTTTCTACTTCTTTGCAGTACTTTGCCATACTTTGCCACTACTTTGCATTGCTTTGCCGCACTTTGCCTCTACTTTGCAGTACTTTGCCACTACTTTGCCGTACATTGTCACTACTTTGCCGTAATTTGCCAATACTTTGCAGTTCTTTGCCCTTACTTTGCCATACTTTGCCACTACTTTGCAGTACTTTTCCACTATATTGCCGTACTTTGCCACTACTTTGCCGTACTTTTCCACTACTTTGCCGTACTTTGTCACAATTTGCCATAATTTGCCACTACTTTGCCACGACTTGGCAGTACTTTTTCGTTATTGCCGATCTTTGCCACTACTTTGCCACTACTTTGCAGTACTTTGCAGTACTTTCCCACTACTTTACCAATACTTTGCAGTATTTTGCCGTACTTTGCCGTACTTTGCCACTACTTTGCTGTACATTGCCACTGCTTTACAGTACTTTTCCACTACTTTGCCGTACTTTTCCACTACTTTGTTGTACTTTGCCGTACTTTACCACTACTTTGCCGTACTTTTCCACTACTTTGCCGTACTTTGTCACAATTTGCCATAATTTGCCACTACTTTGCCACGACTTGGCAGTACTTTTTCGTTATTGCCGATCTTTGCCACTACTTTGCCACTACTTTGCAGTACTTTGCAGTACTTTCCCACTACTTTACCAATACTTTGCAGTATTTTGCCGTACTTTGCCGTACTTTGCCACTACTTTGCTGTACATTGCCACTGCTTTACAGTACTTTTCCACTACTTTGCCGTACTTTTCCACTACTTTGTTGTACTTTGCCGTACTTTACCACTACTTTACCGTACTTTTCCACTATATTGCCGTACATTGCCACTTCTTTGCTGTACTTTTCCAATACTTTGCCGTACTTTGTCACAATTTTGTCATACTTTGCCACTACTTTGCCACTACTTTGCACGACTTTGCCATACTTTGCCACTACTTTGCATTACTTTCCCGTACTTTCCACTACTTTGCACTACTTTGCCTCTACTTTGCCACTATATTGCCGTACTTTGCTACTATTTTGCCGGACTTTTCTACTTCTTTGCAGTACTTTGCCATACTTTGCCACTACTTTGCATTGCTTTGCCACACTTTGCCTCTACTTTGCAGTACTTTGCCACTACTTTGCCGTACATTGTCACTACTTTGCCGTACTTTGCCAATACTTTGCAGTTCTTTGCCCTTACTTTGCCATACTTTGCCACTACTTTGCAGTACTTTTCCACTATATTGCCGTACTTTGCCACTACTTTGCCGTACTTTTCCACTACTTTGCCGTACTTTGTCACAATTTGCCATAATTTGCCACTACTTTGCCACGACTTGGCAGTACTTCTTCGTTATTGCCGATCTTTGCCACTACTTTGCCGTACTTTTCCACTACTTTGCCGTACTTATATACTACTTTGCAGTACTTTGCCACTACTTTGCCACTGCTTTGCAGTATTTTGCCACTAATTTACCGTACTCTGCCACTACTTTGAACTATTTTGCCTTTATTTTGCAGTACTTGCCACTACTTTCCCGTACTTTGCCACTAATTTGCCGTACTTTGCCACTACTTTGCCATACTTTGCCACTACTTTGCAGTGCTTTGCCACTATATTGCAGTACTTTGCTACTACTTTGCCGGACTTTTCTACTACTTTGCACTACTTTACCTCTACTTTGCCACCACTTTGCCGTACTGTGCCACTACTATGTACTACTTTGCCGTACTTTGCCACTACTTTGCAGTACTTTGCCACTACTTTGCAGTGCTTTGCCACTACTTTGCAGTGCTTTGCCACTATATTGCCGTACTTTGCTACTACTTTGCCGTACTTTTCTACTACTTTGCAGTATTTTGCCACAACTTTGCCATACTTTGCCACTACTTTGCAGTGCTGTGCCGCACTTTGCCTCTACTTTGCAGTACATTACCACTACTTTGCCGTACTTTGCCAGTACTTTGTGGTACTTTGCCAATACTTTGCAGTACTTTGCCTTTACTTTGCCAAACTTTGCCACTACTTTGCAGTACTTTTCCACTATATTGCCGTACTTTGCCACTACTTTGCCGTACCTTTCCACTACTTTGCCGTACTTTGCCACAACTTGACATACTTTGCCACTACGTTGCAGTACTTTGTCGTACTTTACCACTACTTTGCCACTACTTTGCAATACTTTGCCACTACTTTGCAATACTTTGCTGTACTTTGCCACTACTTTGTATACATTGCCGTATTTTGCCACTACTTTGCAGTACTTTGCCGTACTTTGCCATTACTTTGAAGTAATTTGCCACCACTTCACGATACTTTGCCGTACTGTGCCACTACTTTGTACTACTTTGCCGTACTTTGCTACTACCTTGCAGTACTTTGCCACTATTTTGCCGTACTTTGCCACTACTTCGCAGTACCTTGCCACTACTTTGCAGTACTTTGCCATTACGTTGAAGTACTTTGCCGCTGCTTTGCAGTACTTTGCCGTACTTTGCCACTACTTTGTTGTACTTTGCCGTACTTAACCACTGCTTTGCCCTAATTTGCCACTACTTTGCCATACTTTGCTACTACTTTGCAGTACTTTTCCACTATATTGCCGTACTTTGCCACTTCTTTGCCGTACTTTTCCATTACTTTGCCGTACTTTTCCACAACGTGCCATACTTTGCCACTACTTTGCCACTGCTTTGCAGTACTTTTCCACTATATTGCCGTAATTTGCCACTACTTTGCCGTACTTTTCCACTATTTTGCCATACTTTGCCACAACTTGCCATACTTTGCCACTACTTTGCTACTACTTTGCAGTACTTTGTCGTACATTACCACTACTTTGCAGTACTTTGCCACTACTTTGCAGTACTTTGCCGTACTTTGCCAATATTTTGCCGTACTTTGCCACTACTTTGCCGTACTTTGCCACTACTTTGCAGTACTTTGCTCTTACTTTGCAGTACTTTGCCACTACTTTGCAGTACTTTGCCACTATTTTGCCGTACTTTGCCACTACTTTGCCGTACTTTGCCACTACTTTGCAGTACTTTGCTCTTACTTTGCAGTACTTTGCCACAACTTTACCGTACTTTGCCACTACTTTGCAGTACTTTGCCGTACTTTACCACTAATTTGTTGTACTTTGCCGTGCTTTGCCACTACTTTGCATTACTTTGCCTCTACTTTGCCACTACTTTGCCGTACTGTGCCACTACTTTGTACTACTTTGCCGTACTTTGCCACTACTTTTCAGTACTTTGCCACTAATTTACCGTACTTTACCACTACTTTGCCGTACTTTGCCACTTCTTTGCAGTACTTTGTCACTACTTTGCAGTGCTTTGCCACTATATTGCCGTACTTTGCTACTACTTTGCCGTACTTTTCTACTACTTTGCAGTATTTTGCCACAACTTTGCCATACTTTGCCACTACTTTGCAGTGCTGTGCCGCACTTTGCCTCTACTTTGCAGTACATTACCACTACTTTGCGTACTTTGCCAGTACTTTGTGGTACTTTGCCAATACTTTGCAGTACTTTGCCTTTACTTTGCCAAACTTTGCCACTACTTTGCAGTACTTTTCCACTATATTGCCGTACTTTGCCACTACTTTGCCGTACCTTTCCACTACTTTGCCGTACTTTGCCACAACTTGCCATACTTTGCCACTACGTTGCAGTACTTTGTCGTACTTTACCACTACTTTGCCACTACTTTGCAATACTTTGCCACTACTTTGCAATACTTTGCAGTACTTTGCCACTACTTTGTATACATTGCCGTATTTTGCCACTACTTTGCAGTACTTTGCCGTACTTTGCCATTACTTTGAAGTAATTTGCCACCACTTCACGATACTTTGCCGTGCTGTGCCACTACTTTGTACTACTTTGCCGTACTTTGCTACTACCTTGCAGTACTTTGCCACTATTTTGCCGTACTTTGCCACTACTTCGCAGTACCTTGCCACTACTTTGCAGTACTTTGCCACTACGTTGAAGTACTTTGCCGCTGCTTTGCAGTACTTTGCCGTACTTTGCCACTACTTTGTTGTACTTTGCCGTACTTAACCACTGCTTTGCCCTAATTTGCCACTACTTTGCCATACTTTGCTACTACTTTGCAGTACTTTTCCACTATATTACCGTACTTTGTCACTTCTTTGCCGTACTTTTCCACTACTTTGCCGTACTTTTCCACAACGTGCCATACTTTGCCACTACTTTGCCACTGCTTTGCAGTACTTTTCCACTATATTGCCGTAATTTGCCACTACTTTGCCGTACTTTTCCACTATTTTGCCATACTTTGCCACAACTTGCCATACTTTGCCACTACTTTACTACTACTTTGCAGTACTTTGTCGTACATTACCACTACTTTGCAGTACTTTGCCACTACTTTGCAGTACTTTGCCGTACTTTGCCAATATTTTGCCGTACTTTGCCACTACTTTGCCGTACTTTGCCACTACTTTGCAGTACTTTGCTCTTACTTTGCAGTACTTTGCCACTACTTTGCAGTACTTTGCCACTATTTTGCCGTACTTTGCCACTACTTTGCCGTACTTTGCCACTACTTTGCAGTACTTTGCTCTTACTTTGCAGTACTTTGCCACAACTTTACCGTACTTTGCCACTACTTTGCAGTACTTTGCCGTACTTTACCACTAATTTGTTGTACTTTGCCGTGCTTTGCCACTACTTTGCATTACTTTGCCTCTACTTTGCCACTACTTTGCCGTACTGTGCCACTACTTTGTACTACTTTGCCGTACTTTGCCACTACTTTTCAGTACTTTGCCACTAATTTACCGTACTTTACCACTACTTTGCCGTACTTTGCCACTTCTTTGCAGTACTTTGTCACTACTTTGCAGTGCTTTGCTCTTACTTTGCAGTACTTTGCCACTATTTTGCCGTACTTTGCCACTACTTTGCCGTACTTTGCCACTACTTTGCAGTACTTTGCTCTTACTTTGCAGTACTTTGCCACAACTTTACCGTACTTTGCCACTACTTTGCAGTACTTTGCCGTACTTTACCACTAATTTGTTGTACTTTGCCGTGCTTTGCCACTACTTTGCATTACTTTGCCTCTACTTTGCCACTACTTTGCCGTACTGTGCCACTACTTTGTACTACTTTGCCGTACTTTGCCACTACTTTTCAGTACTTTGCCACTAATTTACCGTACTTTACCACTACTTTGCCGTACTTTGCCACTTCTTTGCAGTACTTTGTCACTACTTTGCAGTGCTTTGCCACTATATTGCCGTACTTTGCTACTACTTTGCCGTACTTTTCTACTACTTTGCAGTATTTTGCCACAACTTTGCCATACTTTGCCACTACTTTGCAGTGCTTTACCATTACTTTGCCGTACTTTGCCAGTACTTTGTAGTACTTTGCCAATACTTTGCAGTACATTGCCTTTACTTTGCCATACTTTGCCACTACTTTGCAGTACTTTTCCACTGTATTGCCGTACTTTGCCCCTACTTTGCCGTACTTTGCCACTACTTTGCAGTACTCTGCCATACGTTGCCACTACTTTGCAGTACTTTGCCACTACTTTGCAGTACTCTGCCGTACGTTGCCTCTACTTTGCAGTACTTTGCTTTACTTTGCCAGTAATTTGTTGTACTTTGCCGTACTTTACCACTACTTTGCCGTACTTTGCCACAGCTTGCCATTCTTTGCCACTACGTTGCAGTACTTTGTCGTACTTTACCACTACTTTGCAGTACTTTGCCACTACTTTGCAATACGTGAAATTACTTTGCCACTACTTTGTATACATTGCCGTATTTTGCCACTACTTTGCAGTACTTTGCCGTACTTTGCCATTACTTTGAAGTAATTTTCCAACACTTAACAATGCTTTGCCGTACTGTGCCGCTACTTTGTACTACTTTGCTGTACTTTCCTACTACCTTACAGTACTTTGCCACTATTTTGCCGTACTTTGTCACTACTTCGCAGTACTTTGCCACTACTTTGCAGTACTTTGCCACTACGTTGAAGTACTTCGCCGCTACTTTGCAGTACTTTGCCGTACTTTGCCACTACTTTGTTGTACTTTGCCGTACATAACCACTGATTTGCCCTAATTTGCCACTACTTTGCCATACTTTGCCACTACTTTGCAGTACTTTTCCACTATATTGCCGTACTTTGCCACTTCTTTGCCGGACTTTTCCACTACTTTGCCGTACTTTGCCACAACTTGCCATACTTTGATACTACTTTGCCACTGCTTTGCAGTACTTTTCCACTATATTGCCGTAATTTGCCACAACTTGCCATACTTTGCCACTACTTTGCCACTGCTTTGCAGTACTTTTCCACTATTTTGCCGTACTTTGCCACAACTTGCCATACTTTGCCACTACTTTGCTACTGCTTTGCAGTACTTTGTCGTACATTAGCACTACTTTGCAGTACTTTGCCACTACTTTGCAGTACTTTGCCGTACTTTGCCACTACTTTGCCGTACTTTACCACTACTTTGCCGTACTTTGCCACTACTTTGCCGTACTTTGCCACTACTTTGCAGTACTTTGCCCTTACGTTGCAGTACTTTGGCGAAACTTTGCCGTACTTTGCCACTACTTGCAGTACTTTGCAGTACTTTGCCTCTAATTTCTTGTACTTTGCCGTACTTTCCCACTACTTTGCATTACTTTGCCACTACTTTGCCATATTTTGCAGTGCTTTGCCACTACTTTGCAGTACTTTGCCAATACTTTGCATTACTTTGCCGTACTTTGCGACTACTCTGCAGTACTTTGCCACTACTTTGCAGTACTTTGCCACTACTTTGCAGGACTCTGCCGTACGTTGCCACTACTTTGCAGTACTTTGCTTTACTTTGCCAGTACGTTGTTGTACTTTGCCGTACTTTACCACTACTTTACTGTACTTTGCTACTACTTGCCTTACTTGCCACTACTTTGCTGTACCTTTCAACTACTTTGCTGTACTTTTCCAATAATTTGCCGTACTTTGCCACAATTTTGAAATACTTTGTCACTACTTTGCCACTACTTTGCCGTACTTTGCCACTACTTTGCAATACTTTCCCACTACTTTGCCAATACTTTGCCACTACTTTGCAGTATTTTGCCGTACTTTGCCGTACTTTGCCACTACTTTGCTGTACATTGCCACTGCTTTACAGTATTTTTCCACTACTTTGTCGTACTTTTCCATTACTTTGCAGTACTTTGCCGAACTTGGTCACTACTTTGTTGTTTTTTGCCGTACTTTACCACTACTTTGCCGTACTTTGCCACTTCTTTGCAGTACTTTGTCACTACTTTGCAGTGCTTTGCCACTATATTGCCGTACTTTGCTACTACTTTGCCGTACTTTTCTACTACTTTGCAGTATTTTGCCACAACTTTGCCATACTTTGCCACTACTTTGCAGTGCTTTGCCGCACTTTGCTTCTACTTTGCAGTACTTTTCCACTATATTGCCGTACTTTGCCACTTTCTTGCCGTACTTTTCCACTACTTTGCCGTAATTTGCCACAACTTGCCACACTTTGCCACCACTTTGCCACTGCTTTGCAGTACTTTTCCACTATATTGCCGTAATTTGCCACAACTTGCCATACTTTGTCACTACTTTGCCACTGCTTTGCAGTACTTTCCCACTATTTTGCCGTACTTTGCCACATTTTGCCATACTTTGCCACTACTTTGCTACTACTTTGCAGTAATTTGTCCTACATTACCACTACTTTGCAGTACTTTGCCACTACTTTGCAGTACTTTGCCGTACTTTGCCGTACTTTACCACTACTTTGCCGTACTTTGCCACTACTTTGCCGTACTTTGCCACTACTTTGCAGTTCTTTGCCCTTACTTTGCAGTACTTTGCCACAACTTTGCCGTACTTTGCCACTACTTTGCAGTACTTTGCCGTACTTTGCCACTAATTTGTTGAACTTTGCCGTACTTTGCCACTACTTTGCAGTACTTTGCCGTACTTTGCCACTACTTTGCCGTACTTTACCACTACTTTGCCGTACTTTGCCACTACTTTGCCGTACTTTGCCACAACTTGCCATACTTTGCCACTACTTTGCTACTGCTTTGCAATACTTTGTCGTACATTACCACTACTTTGCAGTACTTTGCCACTACTTTGCAGTACTTTGCCGTACTTTGCCACTACTTTGCCGTACTTTACCACTACTTTGCCGTACTTTGCCAATACTTTGCCGTACTTTGCCACTACTTTGCAGTACTTTGCTCTTACGTTGCAGTACTTTGCCACAACTTTGCCGTACTTTGCCACTACTTGCAGTACTTTGCAGTACTTTGCCTCTAATTTGTTGTACTTTGCCGTACTTTCCCACTACTTTGCAGTACTTTGCCACTACTTTGCCATATTTTGCAGTACTTTGCCACTACTTTGCAGTACTTTGCCAATACTTTGCATTACTTTGCCGTACTTTGCGACTACTCTGCAGTACTTTGCCACTACTTTGCAGTACTTTGCCACTACTTTGCAGGACTCTGCCGTACGTTGCCACTACTTTGCAGTACTTTGCTTTACTTTGCCAGTACGTTGTTGTACTTTGCTGTACTTTACCACTACTTTACTGTACTTTGCTACTACTTGCCTTACTTGCCACTACTTTGCTGAACCTTTCAACTACTTTGCTGTACTTTTCCAATAATTTGCCGTACTTTGCCACAATTTTGAAATACTTTGTCACTACTTTGCCACTACTTTGCCGTACTTTGCCACTACTTTGCAATACTTTCCCACTACTTTGCCAATACTTTGCCACTACTTTGCAGTATTTTGCCGTACTTTGCCGTACTTTGCCACTACTTTGCTGTACATTGCCACTGCTTTACAGTATTTTTCCACTACTTTGTCGTACTTTTCCATTACTTTGCAGTACTTTGCCGAACTTGGTCACTACTTTGTTGTTTTTTGCCGTACTTTACCACTACTTTATCGTACTTTGCTACTACTTGCCGTACTTTGACACTACTTTGCAGTACTTTTCCACTATATTGCCGTACTTTGCCACTTCTTTGCTGTACTTTTCCAATACTTTGCCGGACTTTGCCACTACTTTGCAGTACTCTGACATACGTTGCCACTACTTTGCAGTACTTTGCCACTACTTTGCAGTACTCTGCCGTACGTTGCCACTACTTTGCAGTACTTTGCTTTACTTTGCCAGTAATTTGTTGTACTTTGCCGTACTTTTCCACTACTTTGCCGTACTTTGCCACAGCTTGCCATACTTTGCCACTACGTTGCAGTACTTTGTCGTACTTTACCACTACTTTGCAGTACTTTGCCACTACTTTGCAATACGTGAAATTACTTTGCCACTACTTTGTATACATTGCCGTATTTTGCCACTACTTTGCAGTACTTTGCCGTACTTTGCCATTACTTTGAAGTAATTTTCCAACACTTAACAATGCTTTGCCGTACTGTGCCGCTACTTTGTACTATTTTGCTGTACTTTCCTACTACCTTACAGTACTTTGCCACTATTTTGCCGTACTTTGTCACTACTTCGCAGTACCTTGCCACTACTTTGCAGTACTTTGCCACTACGTTGAAGTACTTCGCCGCTACTTTGCAGTACTTTGCCGTACTTTGCCACTACTTTGTTGTACTTTGCCGTACATAACCACTGATTTGCCCTAATTTGCCACTACTTTGCCGGACTTTTCCACTACTTTGCCGTACTTTGCCACAACTTGCCATACTTTGATACTACTTTGCCACTGTTTTGCAGTACCTTTCCACTATATTGCCGTAATTTGCCACAACTTGCCATACTTTACCACTACTTTGCCACTGCTTTGCAGTACTTTTCCACTATTTTGCCGTACTTTGCCACAACTTGCCATACTTTGCCACTACTTTGCTACTGCTTTGCAGTACTTTGTCGTACATTACCACTACTTTGCAGTACTTTGCCACTACTTTGCAGTACTTTGCCGTAATTTGCCACTACTTTGCCGTACTTTACCACTACTTTGCCGTACTTTGCCACTACTTTGCCGTACTTTGCCACTACTTTGCAGTACTTTGCCCTTACGTTGCAGTACTTTGCCACAACTGTGCCGTACTTTGCCACTACTTGCAGTACTTTGCAGTACTTTGCCTCTAATTTGTTGTACTTTGCCGTACTTTCCCACTACTTTGCAGTACTTTGCCACTACTTTGCCATATTTTGCAGTACTTTGCCACTACTTTGCAGTACTTTGCCAATACTTTGCATTACTTTGCCGTACTTTGCGACTACTCTGCAGTACTTTGCCACTACTTTGCAGTACTTTGCCACTACTTTGCAGGACTCTGCCGTACGTTGCCACTACTTTGCAGTACTTTGCTTTACTTTGCCAGTACGTTGTTGTACTTTGCTGTACTTTACCACTACTTTACTGTACTTTGCTACTACTTGCCTTACTTGCCACTACTTTGCTGAACCTTTCAACTACTTTGCTGTACTTTTCCAATAATTTGCCGTACTTTGCCACAATTTTGAAATACTTTGTCACTTTGCTGTACTTTTCCAATACTTTGCCGTACTTTGTCATAATTTTGTCATACTTTGCCACTACTTTGCCACTACTTTGCACTACTTTGCCGTACTTTGCCACTACTTTGCAGTACTTTGCCACTAATTTGCCGTACTTTACCACTACTTTGCCGTACTTTGCCACTTCTTTGCAGTACTTTGTCACTACTTTGCAGTGCTTTGCCACTATATTGCCGTACTTTGCTACTACTTTGCCGTACTTTTCTACTACTTTGCAGTATTTTGCCACAACTTTGCCATACTTTGCCACTACTTTGCAGTGCTTTGCCGCACTTTGCTTCTACTTTGCAGTACTTTTCCACTATATTGCCGTACTTTGCCACTTTCTTGCCGTACTTTTCCACTACTTTGCCGTAATTTGCCACAACTTGCCACACTTTGCCACTACTTTGCCACTGCTTTGCAGTACTTTTCCACTATATTGCCGTAATTTGCCACAACTTGCCATACTTTGTCACTACTTTGCCACTGCTTTGCAGTACTTTCCCACTATTTTGCCGTACTTTGCCACAACTTGCCATACTTTGCCACTACTTTGCAGTAATTTGTCGTACATTACCACTACTTTGCAGTACTTTGCCACTACTTTGCAGTACTTTGCCGTACTTTGCCGTACTTTACCACTACTTTGCCGTACTTTGCCACTACTTTGCCGTACTTTGCCACTACTTTGCAGTACTTTGCCCTTACTTTGCAGTACTTTGCCACAACTTTGCCGTACTTTGCCACTATTTTGCAGTACTTTGCCGTACTTTGCCACTAATTTGTTGAACTTTGCCGTACTTTGCCACTACTTTGCAGTACTTTGCCGTACTTTGCCACTACTTTGCCGTACTTTACCACTACTTTGCCGTACTTTGCCACTACTTTGCCGTACTTTGCCACAACTTGCCATACTTTGCCACTACTTTGCTACTGCTTTGCAATACGTTGTCGTACATTACCACTACTTTGCAGTACTTTGCCACTACTTTGCAGTACTTTGCCGTACTTTGCCACTACTTTGCCGTACTTTACCACTACTTTGCCGTACTTTGCCACTACTTTGCCGTTCTTTGCCACTACTTTGCAGTACTTTGCCCTTACGTTGCAGTACTTTGCCACAACTTTGCCGTACTTTGCCACTACTTGCAGTACTTTGCAGTACTTTGCCTCTAATTTGTTGTACTTTGCCGTACTTTCCCACTACTTTGCAGTACTTTGCCACTACTTTACCATATTTTGCAGTACTTTGCCACTACTTTGCAGTACTTTGCCAATACTTTGCATTACTTTGCCGTACTTTGCGACTACTCTGCAGTACTTTGCCACTACTTTGCAGTACTTTGCCACTACTTTGCAGGACTCTGCCGTACGTTGCCACTACTTTGCAGTACTTTGCTTTACTTTGCCAGTACGTTGTTGTACTTTGCTGTACTTTACCACTACTTTACTGTACTTTGCTACTACTTGCCTTACTTGCCACTACTTTGCTGTACCTTTCAACTACTTTGCTGTACTTTTCCAATAATTTGCCGTACTTTGCCACAATTTTGAAATACTTTGTCACTACTTTGCCACTACTTTGCCGTACTTTGCCACTACTTTGCAATACTTTCCCACTACTTTGCCAATACTTTGCCACTACTTTGCCGTACTTTGCCGTACTTTGCCGTACTTTGCCACTACTTTGCTGTACATTGCCACTGCTTTACAGTATTTTTCCACTACTTTGTCGTACTTTTCCATTACTTTGCAGTACTTTGCCGAACTTGGTCACTACTTTGTTGTTTTTTGCCGTACTTTACCACTACTTTATCGTACTTTGCTACTACTTGCCGTACTTTGACACTACTTTGCAGTACTTTTCCACTATATTGCCGTACTTTGCCACTTCTTTGCTGTACTTTTCCAATACTTTGCCGTACTTTGCCACTACTTTGCAGTACTCTGCCATACGTTGCCACTACTTTGCAGTACTTTGCCACTACTTTGCAGTACTCTGCCGTACGTTGCCACTACTTTGCAGTACTTTGCTTTACTTTGCCAGCAATTTGTTGTACTTTACCGTACTTTACCACTACTTTGCCGTACTTTGCCACAGCTTGCCATACTTTGCCACTACGTTGCAGTACTTTGTCGTACTTTACCACTACTTTGCAGTACTTTGCCACTACTTTGCAATACGTGAAATTACTTTGCCACTACTTTGTATACATTGCCG